>NC_079189.1:331181538-331484663 GCF_029499605.1 Hyla sarda | reverse complement strand
AATTACAACCAAATTGGGCAGAATTGAGGGAATGTGTCAGAAAATGGCCTATTGTTTAGATAAAGTTTTTTAGTAAAATGTTTTTTTTTTTCCTTCTTCCCCATTTTGTCTTTACTTTAACTTAAAAAAATAATCATGAAATCATGCAGTTTTTATTCTGACCACTAAGCACTATATTTAGCTGAGACTTCCTGTTCTGCACATGACCAGTTATATTTGCAGACAGCCAGATATTTCACTTACATAGTATTCAATGGCAACCATTCATATAAATGGCATAAACTATATGGAGGGCCAAACCTGTTACCACTGGTACTTAGCAGCACTGGCACCTTCATATTGCTCCTACCCTGGGGATCCTTTCTTTGATGTTCATGTGCCATATTAACACTTATAGAAAGGAACTGTCTTAGAAAGACAACCCCCTTTCATATAATAGGGTAACAGAGTTAAATGTAGTATTAGTGTAGTAATGTGGATTTCAGCACTTACTACTAACATTTATTTATTTTCTATATTAGTAAACAGGTTCAAATGTGTCTTTGTTGGTAAAGTTTTTTCTTGTGTCCCCTCAAGCATCCATGTGGTACAGTCACATGGCTGATGTCAGATGATGACCATTTATGAATACTACCACAATTTGAAAGAAAGCAAGACAGCTTGTCAGAGAAAATAAACTAGACCTGCAAAATAAAGGAAAACTGAAGACTGGTAGTCGGGCTCATCTATTTCTGGCATACTTTCTCCTCAACCCACTGACTTGCGTCCTTTAGTTCCACACGACACCAGCAATGTATTAATAAAGGCTGTCGTCTCTACATGAAGCTCTGCTTTAATTTATGGAAATAGAATACAATACAAGGAAATGCCTACTTAATTTATAAAAGCTGGACACTGGTTGTTATAGGCAAAAAAAGGCACATTTACTGTGGCCATTGTGCTAATAAGAGATGAGTAAATCGAATCTGACGAATCCGAATTCGTTATGAATTTCATGGAAAATTCGATTCGTAACGAATCCGAATATCGCCGCCGCTTCATTAAACTCCATTTAGTGTGGTCCAGGCTCCAGGGCATCTAAAATGGCGGATCCACATGTGAGGACATAGGGCAAGGAATCCTGGGAAGGCTGGAACAACAAGGCAGGATGAGCCCTGAATCACATGCAGGATGCAGCCTATCAGCAGCCAGTCACCCCTGTGATGTCACAGCCCTATATAATCGCCAGCCATATTGCGGCCAGTCACTTCATCCTTACACTGCAGAAAGATACATAGGGACAGACAACCCTGCGTGTGTTACACAGAAAAGCTTTTTCCAGCAGCGATTTACCTCCTGGTCAAGTCAGTGTTCTGTTGGACAGAGAGCAGTTTGCTTGTCACAGAAAAGCATGCTTACGACAATGATCTCCCTCCCAGTCACTGTTTACATCGTTCTATTATAGAGAGGATCAGAGTGCAGTGTGTTGCACAAAAGAACAGCAGCGATTCAGCTCAAGCACAAATCCTGGCTAGAAGCACTGATAGGAAAGGGAGTGAGATTGGGAAAGTGCAATTTTTGCTATAGTACAAAGCAACTGTGTGCTGCAGAACAGGTGTCTACTGCTGGTGTTGTGCACAAAAACTTTTTTAAGCGTACTGTAGCGCATTTTTCTGTGCTCATAAGTGCATAGCACATACCTACATCGAAGTGTTGTTGCATTTTTTTCCTGATAAAGTCTCAAGGGCCTAGATACTGTGAAAAGGCAGCCAAAAGTACTCACCAGCTGGTATTGTACGCAAAAACTTTTTAAAGCATAATGTAGCACATTTTTCTGCCCTCATAAGTGCATACCACATATGTACATCAAAGTGTTGTTCATTTTTTTTCCTGATAAAGTCTCAAGGGCCTAGATACTGTGAAAGGGCAGCCAAAATTACACACCTGCTGCTGTTCTAGACAAATATTGTTTTAAGCGTAGTGAAACGTATTGTACTCCCCTCATATACACACTAAGTGTGGCAGGCAGGACATGCACAGAGGAGTGGCAGAGGCCTAAATTCATAAGGTGCTGGCAGAGATCGCAGCAGACAAGGGGCGAGTGTCGCAACAAGAGGCCTGATCTCCCGTTATCAGCTAGCGGTCGTGTCTCGACCACCAACGAATCTGCTGTCATCGATTGGTTAACACGGTCATCCACTTCATCACAAGTGACATCTGACACCCCCAGTCAACAGTCGGTGGGTTCCTCAGACACAACCCTCAGTTGGCACGGCCCAGGAGAAGTCCCTGTCATCCCATTGCCTCTGTCCTATACTGTTCCCTCTCCTAAAGAAGTATCTTATGCTGTGGGTTCAGCTCCACTATTCAGTGAGGACAATCATATAGAGGACAGTCAGCAGCTAATGCCCGGCTTAGAAGTGGATAAGACATCCACCGCTTCCTCCTCTAGGTGGGCAGGTAGTGATGAGCAGAGTGACGTGGGAGGTGGTGTTGCAAGTGTTCAGGCTCCTGAAGCAGGCACTGTTGAGGAACCTGAGGAGGACATCAGTGAAGTGCACTGTTGATGATTATGAAGCCGATCGCACTTGGGAGCTGGGTGCAGAAAGGGCTTCATCATCATCAGGAGAAGAGGGTTGCAGGTTGCCCGTGAGGCAGCAGCTGAGGCAGCAAGGTGGTAGCATGGTTGGCAGTAAGCATGGTGGCAGAAGTGGAAATTGTGGACTCAAGCATGCCCGAGGGAGACCATCTGCTTTGTGGCAGCCTACCTTCCCGGGAGGTAGTGGAACAGGGGTTCCTGGAGTCGGCGGCAGTAGCAGTCAATTTGTGCGGACTGTTGGTGGGAAAATCAGCTACTCGGAAAATCAGCTACGAAGTGGTGGTCCAGCCTGCTGCACTGCAGTGTCAAGCTGTTCTTTACATGGTTTGCTTTGGCTATGCTAAAAGTCATACATAAAGAAATCGGAGCACTGCTTATTAACCAAAAATGGAAATGGGAACCATGGTGACTGACAACGGGAAGAACATCATGTCTGCGCTGCGACAAGGAAGGCACACATGTTTAATCTGGTAGTGAAGCGGTTCCAGAATGCCCCCCCCCCATTTGCAAGACATCCTAACAATATGAAGGAAACTTTGCATGCACTTCAGCCACTCGTACAACGCAAAGCACACCCTCCTTGTGCTGCAGCGTCAGAACGGTATCCACAACATGGAGTGATTTGCAAAGTTGCCACACGTTGGAATTCCTCCATCCATATGTTGGACCGACTATACGAACAGAGAAAAGCCATCACCGATTTCTTGATGATCCAAGAGGATAGGGTACTCCCTTGTGTAACTTCAATGTCAACCAGTGGCAGCTCATACGTGAAACCTGCCGTTTGCTCAGGCCCTTTAAGGAAGCCACATTATTAGTCAGTCGCCAGGATTACGGGATGAATTACTTCATTCCACTCCTTCATTTACTACAACACGTGTTAGAAACGATGGCTGATCGGGGCACTTGAGACTTGGCGCCTACATTTCACGGCCACATCAGCCATGTTGGGGCTGGACTGGAGGAGGAGGGGGAGGGGCACAGTGGAGCACAGTTTAGGTTTCGCAAAATGGGCGGATTTACTAGTCATCTGACAGGAGAGGAGGAGCAGGTGCAGCCAGAGGATTATGAGGAAGGTGAGACAGAGGACCCTGACACACTGTGGCAGTATGCAGTGTAAATTGTCACCATTCGGCAGCAGGATGACTTCTGGCTCTCCACTTTATTGGACCCTCGCTTCCGGCACAAAATGGGGACCAAACGATGGGGCTAAAAGATTTAAGGTGCTGCTCCCCAGTTACAAACATTAATCGCATCAGACCTTTTTTCACCCACCTTCGTCACCGGGTACTGGTATTGCCACCCACCGCAAGACTCTGTCACCAGGTCACTTTCAGGACTCCTGATGCTGCTGCTACCACCTCTAGGCTGTCTCATTCTGCCACCATATGCTCTCCTCATGCTGCCGCCACCTCCACGCTGTGTCATTCAGCCACTATATGTTCTCCTCATGCTGCAGCCAACTCCAGGCTGTGCCTTTCAGCCACTTTATGGCATCCTCATGCTGCCGGCAGCTCCAAGCTGTCATTCAGCCACTATATGTTCTACTCATGCTGCCTTCAAGTCCAGGCAGTGTCATTCAGCCACTATATGTTCTCCTCATGCTGCCGCCAACTCCAGGCTGTGACATTAAAGGAGATGTCCAGTGCTCACTTTTCTTATTTTATCCGTTCCGGGCTGCAACAAAAAAAGAAAATAAGCTTTCTCTTGCCTGCCTACGCTCCCCCGGTGCTCCGGTACAGGCGTTCGGTGTCCGGGCTGTATTCTTCTTACTTCCTGTGAGCCCGGCACGTCACATGGAGCTTCAACCTATCACCTGCTGCAGCGATGTCCCGCCTCGGCCAGTGATAGGCTGAAGCTCCGTGTGACGTGCCGGGCTAACAGGAAGTAAGAAGAATACAGCCCGGGACCGAACGCCTGTACCGGAGCATCGGGGGAGCGTAGGCAGGCAAGAGAAAGCTTACTTTCTTTCTTTTTGCAGCCCGGAACGGATACAATAAGAAAAGTGAGCACTGGACATGTCCTTCAAGCCACTATATGGTCTCCTCATGCTGCCGCCAGCTCCATGCTGTATCATTCAACCACTATATGTTCTACTCATGCTGCCTCCAACTCCAGGCAGTGTCATTCAGCCACTATATGTTCTATTAATGCTGCCGCCAACTCCAGGCTGTGTCATTAAGCCACTATATGGTCTCCTCATGCTTCAGCCACCTCCAGGCTATGTCTTTCAGCCACTATATGGTCTCCTCTTGCTGCCGCCAACTCCAGGCTGTGTCATTCAGCCACTATATGGTCTCCTCCTTGGGAATATTTTCTCCTGGTCTATAGGCAACAATGTTATAGGATAACTATTTATCTTCATAAATCTTTTGTGTGTGTGTGGTAGTAGTGGTTGTGGGGGAGAGATGTGCCTGGGTCTTTTGCATGGGCATATGCTCTATCTCACACTAGGAGTTAGTGTACAATTGGTAGAGAGCCTGTGTTAGTTGAAAGCCCTGATACACAGCCATACCTTAAGCACTCCATATATGGCCCTGGACAGTAGCTGCAACAAGGTAAGGCAATATAAAAGGGCAGAACAGAGAAAATTATTTTTCATGGTGCACTATGTACCCCATGCAAGTAAATAGAGAAAAATGCACTAGGCACTGCTAGCCTACTTTGTACAGTAGCAATCTGGAATATACTGTTGCAGTGTGGGGTGCTCTTCACAGACAGCAAGACCCCGTAGTGCAGTTCATATATAGTAGATAATGAATGCACTCACCACACTGGAGTCATTGCTTGTCAAAACAGCACAGTCCTTTATTCAAGATCTGTAGTGCTTCGGTCTTTGCAAGCTGGATAACACAGACAGGGTAACGGGTGCTCGTGCAGGGGAGGAATACAGACCTGGTCTGTATCCCTCCCTTGCATGAGCACCCGTTACCCTGTCTGTGTTATCCAGCTTGCAAAGACCGAAGTATTACAGATCTTGAATAAAGAACCATGCCGTTTTGACAAGCTATGACTCCGGTGTGGTGAGTGCATTCATTAGGCACTATGTACCCCACTAGTTCTTGTGTGTCTCCATAAAGTTAGCAGGTATGAATGCATCACTCTTCTTTCCAACAAAACGACAGATCCTGATGACAGACTTTATAACAAAGTTTTCTTCATATTGCTATTGTGCTGGAAAAATGGTCACTAATGGTTTGACAGACCCAACAACTTACACTGTTTGCACGCCATCATAAGAGGTTTGGAGCCTCCCTTGGTTTGATAGGAAGAATAGTGCAGTTTGCAGCTGTATTCATGTCAAAATGACAGGCACTTGAACGGAGACTATTATAACACAATAGGGTCCATCTGACCGATCTGGGTGCACTTGTTACCTTTACAAGGGGCACTCTGTCACCCAAGGGCCTAGATAAACCTGAAGCTGATCCTGTATGATAGTATTATTTGGGCATTGTATGTTAATATTCCTTCCCCTTATCCCCTTACACCCTTCCCTTCAATTCCCTGGTTGGACTTGATGGACGTATGTCTTTTTACAACCATACTAACTATGTAACTATATATACAACATGACACTGTTAGGGCTTGTTCCCATAGTAAGTTAAAGGGGTGAAAAATTCTGTCTTAGAATCTCTGCTAAAATCCCTGTCTCCTTGAAAATCTCAATTTTTTTGTGTAAGGGTACGTTCACACGTACAGGACCTGCTGCATATTTTTGCTGCATATTTTCACAGCTGATTTTGCTACCCATTGAAGTTGATGGGTAGCAAAATCAGCTACACAAAATTTGCAGCAAAAATATGCAGTAAATCCTGTAGATTTAGACGTACCCTAACGCAGATATTTCCACAAAAGTTAATTGGAGATGTTTTTTCATTTGGAAACATGTGTATCTGGATGAGTACATTGGCATGGATTGTGCTTCCAAATAATTGCAAATTTTAGACATGCGGACCTGTCCGTATGGCCAGACATGCACCCTTGTAACTGCTCTAGTCATATTATTAGTTAAATGGGCACTGTCAGATATAAAAACTTTATATATGTTGTACATCTATACAATAGTTTTTCTAATATACTTCTTTTTTTAAATGTTCACATTTTATTAAAGAAAAGGAAAAGTCTGGGCAGGGCATGCTGGGAGGTGTAGTTTTGCAACAGCTGTAGGCACACAGCTGAAGGCAGCACTGCTGCAAACACTGTATTTTTCAGAACTACAAGTCCTAGCATTACAGGACTAGGATGATACACGTGAGTGACATAGAAACATATATCAAATGTATGCATAAAAAAGCACTGGACATATAGCACTTATGCATATATAAAATGTATGCATAAAAAAGCACTGTACTGCACTAAACCTTTGCGCTTATTTAGGAAGATGCAAGTCATACACTCATCATAATGTTTTTGGTGGTAGAGTACAGGCAATCTCCATTAATCATTGTGTGTGTGTGTGTGTGTGTGTACACAGCATAAAAACAGACAGGAAATGGTTAGAGAGCAGGGCTGCTAGGATCCCAAGAGCAGTGAGTCAGCAGAGTGATTGAGGGGGGGGAGTCATCACAGTGCAGGCAAAAGAAGGACACACATCCTTCCTTTGGGAAGATGGAAAACACATTGAGCAACTTTAATATGCTATTTTTAGTTAAATATCGGTGAAAGAGACATAAAAATTATATGTACATGATCAGAATTAGGTACTGAGTAACATATAAGTTTTTTTGTTTTTTTTGTGGGATCTGACAGGTACAGTTTAACACATTCCAATATTGTGCCCCAGAATGTTTTTTATTCCCCTTAAAGGGGTACACTTTTTTTTTTAATTAACTGGTGCCAGAAAGATTACATTAACTGATTAACATGTATCTTTGCTGTATAAATACACAGAAAAAAAAAACCATTTATGTTCTCAAATAAACCTAAAATAGATGGTATTATTGAATCTGTGAGAGGATGGTGACAAATTCTGTTAACTATTATAGTGAAAATAGGTCATAAAACTGTGCAAGTTATAAAAGAAGTCAATATGGAATAAAAAATCAATTTTAAGAAAGTTGGGAAAATGGCATATTAAAAATAAAAATAAAAAAACCTATGTGACATAAATTTAATATCCTGCTGGCCCTGCAGGACCAGGCTTTGAGCTGTGATTCCTTGCAGACGATTATCAGATTTTCTTTATGTATAGCACAATTCCCATTTGTGGCTTGTATGTGCTGGCTATGAGACAGAAAAGATATAGTAAGTAACCTGAAGGGAAATCAGCTCTTGAAACCGTTCATTAAATACTGCATGCTCCGTATCATGACATTTACAAAATCTTCTAGAAATCGTATTGAAGGTGGAAGCAAAAGTTGGAATTTTTGAAAAGGCTTATGTCGTGCTTCTCGATGAGCCATAGTTCTGAGCTCATAAGCAAACGTTACAGGGGACACTTTACTGCCCGATTAATTACATTGACTTGATCTCCTTGACATGAGCTAAATGGAGTATTTCTGATAATAACAAGCTGAGCCTTTGCAAATCTGTCAGCAGACTAAAGACTGATTGTATTTTAGGTAAGTAAAAGAAATAGTCCGAAAATAGCTTGTAGTCTTTTGAGCAACTACAAGAAAACCAGAAACCCCCTGTTCATATGCCATAGCTGTAAGGGCATATGGAAGTTTTAGTAGACCCTCTTCCTTCATGAACCATAGCAGAGTGCTGCTGACAAGCAGAGGCTCTTACTCTGGTTGACTTGAGCAATCTATATATTACAGAGGGTTAACAGAGTAATTAAAAGGGTTTATCCAGGATTAGAAAAAACACAACCAACAGCACTCCTGTCCTCAGTGAAGTAGTTTTGCAGCTAGTTCCACTGAAGGGAATCAAGACGAGTTGTAATTCCACGCACAACCTGAGGACAGGTGTGGCACTACTATTGGAAAAAGATTTTGGAAGAAAGCATATATATTTTTTTTTTTGTGCTGGATAGCCCTTTAGTGTTAACAGTGCAATAAGTATCATGATTTAACCCCTTAGGGAGTCAGCCCATTGTCACCTTAAGGACTCAGCCCTTTTTTTGCAATTGTGACCACTGTCACTTTATGCATTAATAACTCTGGGATGCTTTTAGCTTTTATTCTGATTCCGAGATTGTTTTTCCATGACATATTCTACTTTAACATAGGGGTAAATTCTCGTCATTACTTGCATCTTTTCTTGGTGAAAAATCCCAAAATGTCATGAAAATTTGGAAAATGTTGCATTTTTCTAACTTTGAAACTTACTGCTTGTAAGGAAAATTGACATTCCAAATAAATTATATATTGATTTACAAATACAATATCATAAAATATGGCATCATAAAGTTGACATATTTTTATTTTTTGAAGACATTAGGGGGCTTCAAAGTATAGCAGCAATTTTTAAAATTTTCAGGAAAAATTCAAAATCTTAATTTTTCAGGGACCAGTTAAGTTTGAAGTGGATTTGAGGGGCCATTCTCTGAGAAATACCCCATAAATGACCCCATTAGAGAAACTGCACCTCTCAAAAGTATTCAAAATTACATTCAAAACGTTTGTTAACCCTTTAGGTGTTTCACAGGAATAGCAACACAGTGAAGGAGAAAATTCAAAATCGTAATTTTTTACACTCGCATGTTCTTGTAGAGGCATTTTTACTATTTTTACAAGGGGTAAAAAGAGAGAGATCCCCCCAAAATTTGTAACCCAATTCCTCTCGAGTAAGGAAATACCTCATATGTGGATGTAAAGTGCTCTGTGGGTGCAATAGAGGGCTCAGAAGGGAAGGAGCGACAATGGGATTTTGGAGAGTGAATCTTACCGAAATAGTTTTTGGGGGGCATGCCACATTGTAAGTCAGATGTGTAAATGACATTTTTTTTTCACTAAAATGCAGATTTTTCTCCAAATTTTAAATTTATAGGGGGACATATATCAAAGAATTTACACCGTTTTTGTATGTAAATTCTTGCGCAAAATTTAGCGCAAGCTGTTTTTGGGCGTTTTTTTGGGGTACATTCTGATAGAGCATTTCCTCCTGATATCGCAATATGGGGTACCTTGGAGTCATATCTATAGTATGCACAGATTTATTAACTGTGTACTTTTCCTTTACGCCCAAAAAATTTCCGCAAGTACCTTTTATTGAACGCAAATATAATCCATCTTGCTCCAAAAACCTGTCAGACTCCTGTGGGGCGTAAATGCTCCCTGTACCCCTTATTACATTACATTATGGGTGTAGTTTCCAAAATGGGGTCACATGTGGTCCATTGTTCTGGCACTATGGGGGCCTTGTAAACACACGTGGCCTTCAATTCCAGACAAATTTTCTCTCCAAAAGCCCAATGGTGCTCCTTCTCTTCTGAGCATTTTAGTGTGCCCGCAGAGCACTTCTACATCCTCATATGGGGTATGTTCTTACTCAGAAGAAATGGGATTACAAATTTTGGTGGGCATTTTTCCTATTTTCCCTTGTGAAAATGAAAAATTTTGGGTAACACCAGCATTTTAGTGAAAACTATTTTTTTTTCATTTTCCCATCCAACTTTAACGACAATTTGTGAAACACCTGTGGGGTGTTAAGGCTCATTATATCCCTTGTTATGTTCCCTGAGGGGTGTAGTTTCCAAAATGGGGTACATGTGGGTATTTATCTTTTTGGGTTTATGTCAGAATTTAGGCCTCAAATGTACATAGTGCGCTTTCACTCCTGAGCCATGTTGTGCGCCCGCAGAGCATTTTACATCTACATATGGGGTATTTCCGAGAAATTGCGTTACAAATTTTGAGAGTCTTTTTTTTCCTTGTGAAAATGAAATGTATGGGGCAACACCAGCATGTGAGTGTAAAAAAAATATTTTTTTTAAACTAACAGGCTGGTGTAGACCCCAACTTTTCCTTTTCATACGGGGTAAAAGGAGAAAAAGCCCACCAAAATTTGTAACGCAATTGCTCCCGAGTACGGAAATACCCCATATGTGGCCCTTAACTGTTTCCTTGAAATACGACAGGGCTCCGAAGTGAGAGAGCGCCATGTGCATTTGAGGCCTAAATTAAGGATTTGCATAAGGGCGGACCCGGATGAAAGCGTTAGGCCCTATTTAAATGGCATAATTTCCTCAAGCGGAATTCCACTTGAGTAATTCCTCCTCAAATGAAAGCTTATTACACTTCTATGGGAGTCCACACTCCCATTCACACTTCTGCAGAATTTTCGCTTGGATTCCACTCCAATTCAGCACAAAATCCTCAAAAGTGGAAGCGGAATTGGGGCTGATGAGAGGAACTTCTGTCGTGTGAATAGGGCCTTACAATTGCCTTCGCTACCAAAAATATTGTATGCCAGTGATTCCCAAACAGGGTGCCTCCAGCTGTTGCTAAACTCCCAGTATGCCTGGGCAGTCAGTGGCTGTCCGGCAGGGCTGGGAGTTGTTGTTTTGCAACAGCTGGAGGCTCCATTTTGGAAACACTGCCGTACGAGATGTTTTTCATTTTTATTGGGGGGGAAGGGGAGACAGTATAAGGGTGTGCATATGTAGTGTTTTACCCTTTATTTTGTGTAGATTAGAGACCACTGTATAGATGTTGCTAGGCAACTACTCACCAGCAGGATCGCGTCACCAGGAGGATCGCCGCCCACCGCCGATCGGTAAGTCACCGCTGCTGCCCGCTGCTGCTCAAAGGACCATTACCCCGCTCTGCCCGAACTACCATGGGTGGAACCGAATTTTAACCCCGCCCCCAATCTGCTATTGGTCAGTTGCTTCTGACCGACCAATAGCAGGGATAGAAGGGGTGGCACCCCTGCCACCTCACTCAAATCCCTTCAGGGGGATAGGGGCTGCCCCAGTCCTACTTATTTTTTGGGTCACCGGAGACCCGTATGACCCGGAATTGCTGCAGATCGCCGATCTGAATTGATTCAGGACCCCCCCCCATAGGCAATGTCACAGGATGCATGCTGAATGATTTCAGCATGTATCCCGGTCTGGTCCCTGCTTGGCGAGTGGCGGGGGCTGGAATTTCTACGGGCTGGGTCCTTAAGGATTGGGGATGCAGGGCGTATGCATACGCCCTGCGTCCCCAAGAAGTAAAATTAGTTGAACAGGATTTTGTGAAGGAGTATACACACTTAGATTTCCTTAAGAGTGCCAGTTACTTAACAGTGTTTGTTACTGTAAAAAAAACAAAAAAAAACTTTCCCATAGCATTATCAGCTACAGAATTTTACCCCAAAAGATTGCTATGATTAGTCTAATTAAGGTTTCTGAGTGATGCGCAATATCAATGCCAGTTTATTGCCCCATAATTGTTGCAACCACAATATGGCAATATTGGTACCAGTCATGGTGACATAATAAAACTGTGGCATGACTGTCACCAAAAGTCTGAATCTACTGTTTTTTTTGTTGCATGTTGTAAATTGCCCACACTTTCCCACCATATCCCATAATGTAAGTCTCATGTGACAGTCACTCTCTCCTGACCTGTCTACGATTTGGGTATGTTTTCAGTTGTGCAGCTTGACACTTTTACCAAACTCCACATTAATCACTAATTCAAGTGAATATAAGAATCTTCTAAGAAGAAAATCAGAGAAAAATGCCTCTTTTTTCACTTATCAGACTCTTCACTCCAAGAGGCAGTGGCTGGAGAGACACAAGAAGCAGACAAAAACATACACAGACAGACTGCAGGAGGTTATAGTGAGTATTATATCTACTCCAATGCATAATTCAGAGCTTACACTCCTCAGTACTGCTGCATAATGTATTTCATACCCCTGCAGCTTCTAAGGGGTTGTTATAGAGACATGGGGTAGAAATCCCCTTTTGTGTATGTAATTGCAGTGTATGGAAGCCACAATGGCAACTAGTCTGCTCCCACTACCTCAGAGACAACTGAACATTAGAGATGGAGCCTGCAAAGTAAAACTCTGGTAGAAAATGCCATATGCAGGATATACACACATGTGGGGAGATTTATCAACACCTGTCCAGTAGAGAAGTTGCTGAGTTGCCTATAGCAACCAATCAGATCGCTTCTTTAATTTTTGAAAAGGCCTCAGTTGCAACTTTTCCTCTAGACAGGTTTTGATAAATCTCCCCCATGATGACAATTTCTGAAAAGTTACCTGAAATTACAGATATGCCGTATATGTAGATTATTTAGCTTTTATTTAGACTCTTGCTGATAATTGTTGGTGAAATACAAGTTCTGTAGATGTTGCCAATTTGTTATAAAGAAATAAAATCTTTAAAAATGAAATTCTTTAAAATGCTACATAGTTATGTGGTTAAAAAAAAAAAAATATTCTCTTGTTATTCCAGAGAAAGATTAAAAAAATCCATTTGGCCCACAGAAAAAAAAATCCTTCCGGACTCCAAATTGGGCAATCAGAATAAATCCCTGGATCAGTGTCTCATCCCCAGAAATCTAGTATCCATAACTTGCAATATTGTATTTTCCACATAATGCATCCAGACCCTTTTTTCGGTTTAAATAATCAACATCACAACATCATGTAGTATTTACTGCTCCTACACTAAAATAATCCCCATTTTTCTCTAGATGTAGAAAATGTTCCTTTGTCATGCTTACAAGTGTAAAATGATCACTAGAAGGATCTCTGTACCATCCATTGTGATATCTTATATAATATATTTATGTATTGCTTGTAATATCTGGTTTATTCTTTTGAGGATTTACCCTTTAAAAAGCCTGACTTGGACAAATGTAATTCAAATGGATCAGATTTACAGTACGTACTGTTTCCTCACAAATCTGATGGCTAACGGTCTCAGGTGAGACACAAAAGCTTAATGGTTACAATCATGCTAGGTGGCACAGTTGCTTGAATGTTTCTGGCAAATATTAATAGGAATATAAAGATATTAAACTGTGAAGATTATTTTTGGTCCATTTTCTCTTCTCAGGAGCCCTTCCCATACCTTTGTTACTTCACACAGGTCAACACTAGTTTTACACTTTCCACCGCTGATTGTTGCTCTTTCTCTGTCTCTCTCTTTTTTAAGACCCTGCTCTTAAGGGCTATATCCCCAACGCTGTCTGCGACCACGATACTACCAGTATACTACCAACAATAATCCTCCACTAAAGGTGTCATGCCCAATCCCCAAATCTAGATGTGAAAACCTTCGGAAATCCTACCCAAAAAGGCTATCTATGCCAAAACTGCTTCAACAAAGTACTGAGTAAAGGGTCTGAATACATATGTCAATGCAACATTTCAGTTTTTCCTTTTTTATTTCCTTTTTTATTATGAGGTAATCAGTGTAGATTGATGGGGGAAAACATCTTTATTTTCTTTTAGCAAAAGATCGTGAAAAAATATGGGAATAGTAAAAAGGTCTGCAAAGTTTTCAAAAGCACTGGACAGTCACATACACATAAGTGCAAAATAAATATAAAAAAACAGAATCCCTGAACACAGTCTCTCAGATATATAATATCTGGGTAAAGTAAAAGTCTATAGTGGATGCAGAGGTAGCAGTCGCACCTGGGTTCTGATGCCCCTCAGGTGCCTCTGTTACATAGGAAGGCAATAATCTTATAAATGACACATGTTCAGGGGGTAGAGACTGTGATAGATTTTGCTCTGTTGGCCAAGAGCCTCAAGTTAGGAATCTAGGGACAGACAACTATTAAAGAATACAGGGCACAGGCACAGTCCACCCCCTTTCAAACTTTGATACTTGAAACTGAGGAACGGTTAAAAAAATTCTACTTGGTTATAAAAATATATTTTTGGTAAGTCTCCATGAGGACAATAAAGAAATGAAGAATGTATTTTGTCATCAGATTAATACAAAGTAGACCTCATAGTTCATACAGTTAAAGAAACATTTACCAATTTACCACTGCATAGCAATGAAACTCAAGTCATGTGCGTGGTTGCTTAAGAAGGAAACATTTGCAGATACGCGGTCTGCCAAAAGTGTGTCTGCTGAAAGTGAAGTAGAGGCATTTTAATGAGCCTTACTAACCTTCCTTCAAAACTATTTTACTGCCATGAAAACCTCCCTAGGAGCTCAAGGGCATGTGTTCCTTTGATTTAGAATTTGTGAGTGAATACCGGCTGTTAAAGTAGGCCTCCTTCTCCTTTAAACTTGCTCCTATTGGAGTAGCTGTCTAATCAGCTAACATGATATGGTTGGGTGGTTAATACCAAGGCAATACGTTTCCATTATATTACAAGCTTCTCCATAGAAATGAGAATTTCTCTTGCCCCAGCTTGAATCCAGTATAATTGTAATGTTTGGCAAATTTTTTAGGAGTCTTGTATACAATAGGGCACAAGTGATACTATTAGTGTGAATTCCCATCTGGTAGATTTATTGCAAAAGTTTCTGCAACTAAAACATCATATCCATTCATATGTATGGGGTTGTTTTGGTAGCAAGTATATGAATTTCTTCATGTTGTACACATATGAATGAAACAGTTACAGCATTTTTTCCATCAAATCTCATATGTGTGAAAGCACCCTAATTCATGGCACCAATATGACAAAACATCATATGTTTTGTGTGTGTTGAAGTCAATAGAAAAGAAACTCCCAAGAATATCCCAAAATAGATTGTCACCACTGCAGTATATAATATAGTGCATAATTTGTACTTTACAATGCATTCGGTAAGTCTTCAGAACCCTTTAAATTTTACACATTTTATGTTGGTGCCATGTGCTATAATCAAGAGAATTCTAGCCCCCCCCCCAAAAAACATACTCCAAATTTGAAAAAAGGAAAACAAATGAATATTTGCATGGGAATAAGTATTTGGACCTTAGTTGAGGTACCTTTGGCTGGAATTATAGTCTCCAGTTTTCTTGGGTATGATGTCACAAGGTTTACAGTGGATTTGGGGATTTTCTACTACCATCGGTGAAAGCCATTTTCAGGTTTCTCCGGAAATGTTTGATTTTCAGGCTCTGGTTGGGCCACTCAAGGAGATTCACAGTGTTGCCCCTAAGCCACTGCTGTGTGGTCTTGGCTGTGTGCTTAGGGTCATTGTATTTTTTGAAGCTGAACCTTCAGCGCAGTCTGGGGTCTAGAGCACTCAGGATCAGGTTTTCATTAAGAATATCTCTGTATTTTGCTCCATTCAGCTTTCCTTAAAGTTTGCCCAGTCTCTATGTCCCAGTTGATGAAAAACACTCCCACTGCATGATGCTGCCACCACCCTTCACTGTAGGCATGGTATTGGGCAGGGGATGAGCAATGCCTGGTTTCCTGTGCCTCCAAACATGATGCTTATAATTGAGGCCAGCAAGTTCAATTTTTGTTTCACCAGACCATAGAATCTTGTTTCTTTTAATCTGAAAGTATTTTAGGTGTTTGTTTGTTTGTTTGTTTGTTTCAAACTCCAGACGCATTTTCATGTTTTTTTTACTGAGAAAAAGCTTCTTTCTGGTCACTACGCCATAAAGCCCAAATTAGTGGAGTGCTGCAGTCGTGGTTGACCTTCTGGAGCTTCTTCCCATCTGCCCATAGGGGACCTCATGTAATATGCTTCCCCTTTTTTCCTTTTCCTTTATACATTTTTCCTTCATATGCATGAATGTGTTTAAACGTTGTAACACTTTGGTGGTTTTAAATTATTTAACCTCTCTGTTAAAAGTGAAAACAAAAAACAGGGTGAACAATTTCAGAAATCACTTGTATTGTGAAAAAATTGAAAACCATGCCCACTTTTGGAAAAATTTGCTGAACATGGTAGAAAGGGTGAAAAACAATGAATTTGCTCCATACTTTTTCACCTAAGTTAAGAAAGAAATAATAGGCATAAATTCCAAGATCTGTGGTGGTCCTCTGGAGTGATCATTGGGTTTTTGGCGGGGCAGCCAGTTCTAGGAAGAGTCCTGGTTGTCCCAAACTTCTTTTATTTAAAAATTATGGAAGCCACTGTGCTCTTGAAAACTTTCATGCAGATCACATTTTTTGGGAACCTTTCTCCAAATCTGTGCCCTCCACACAATTCAGTCTCTAGGCTCTACAGGCAGTTTTTTACACCTCATAGCTTGGTTTTGCTCTGATATGTATTGTCAGCTGTGAGACCTTATATAGACAGGGATGTGTCTTCCCAAATCATGTCCAGTTAATTGCATTTACCACAAGTGGACTTTAACCCCTTAAGGACTCAGCGTTTTTCCGTTTTTGCATTTTCATTTTTTCCTCATCACCTTCTAAAAATCATAACACTTAAAATTTTGCACATAAAATTCCATATGATGGCTCATTTTTTGCACCACCAATTCTACTTTGCAATGACATTAGTAATTTTACCAAAAAATCCACGGCAAAACAGAAAAAAAATTCATTGTGCAACAAAATTGAAGAGAAAGTTTCATTTTGTAACTTTTGGGGGCTTCCGTTTCTACGCAGTATATTTTTCGTTAAAAATGACACCTTATCTTTATTCTGTAGGTCCATATGGTTAAAATGATACTCACTCTACTTATATAGGTTTGATTTTGTCGTACTTCTGAAAAAAGTCATAACTACATGCAGGAAAATGTATACGTTTAAAATTGTCATCTTCTGACCCTATAACTTTTTTATTTTTCCACGTACAAGCCGGTATGAGGGTTCATCTTTTGCGCCGTGGTCTGGTTTTTATGGCTACCATTTTTGTATTGATCAGACTTTTTGATCGCTTTTTATTCATTTTTTTATGATATAAAAAGTGACCAAAAATACGCTATTTTGGACTTTGGAATTTTTTTGGTGTGTACGCCATTGACCATGCAGTTTAATTAAAGATATATTTTTATAGTTCGGACATTTACGCACACGGCGATACCACATATTTTATTTTTATTTACACAGTTTATTTTATGGGAAAAGGGGGGTGATTCAAACATTTATTAGGGAAGGGGTTAAATTACCTTTATTAACTTTTTTTTTCACTTTTTTTCCCAGTGTTATAGGTCCCATAGGGGGCTATAATACTGCACACACTGATCTTTTACCCTGATCCCTGCTTTGCATGGATCAGCGTTCTAGGGGCTTGATTGCTCAAGCCTGTAGCTCAGGCTTGGAGTAATCAAACCTCGATCGGACGTGACGGAGACAGGTGGGGGTCCTCTGCTCGCGTCCTAGCTGATCGGGACATCGCGATTTTATCACAATAGTCCCGATCAGCCCGACTGAGCTGCCGGGAAGCTTTTTCGTTTTGGATGCGGCAATCAATTTTGATCGCCGCGTCTGAAGGGTTAATAGCATGCGGCACAACGATCTGTGCCGCACGCTATTAGCCCAGGGTCCTGGCTATCATTATCAGCTGGGACTGACCCAGTGTGATGTGGGGTCACGGCGTGACCCCGTTTTAAACACCGGGACCGGGCGCAGGGCGTACAGGTATTCCCTGCGTCCTTTAGAGGTTAAGGTGTAGAAATGTGTACAAAGCTACATTTTAATAGTCAAAGGGTCTAAATACTTATGTTCAGGTGAAAATTTTATTTTTCCTTTTTAATTAATTTGATAACATTTCTAAAAAAAAAAAAATTTACTTTGCATTATTAAGTGCAGAGTGATGGGGGAAAAAAATTTTTTATTTTACCACAAAGCTACAACATAACAAAATGTGAAAAAAGTAAGAGGGTCTAAAAACTTTCTAAATGGTTTGTATAAACTTCTTTTCACTGACAAAATACTACAGCAGAAACAATCACTTCTAAACACCCTATGTAAAATAAAATACTTTTTGAGGCGTAGCTACTTGCCTGCTGTGCCTACCCTATGCAACCACCATTCAAATAAACAACCTTAAAAGGGTACTCCGCCCCTAGACATCTTATTTCCTATCCAAAGAATAGGGGATAAGATGTCTGATCGCGGGGGTCCCACCACTGGGAACCCCACACAATCTCTCCTGAAGCAATCCGTGTCATCTGCTGCATGGAGTGAACTTCACTCCGTGCCTGATGACAGGTGATCCTTTGGCTGGAGTATTGTGCCTCCTTGTGATGTCACACCCCCTCAATACAAGTCTATGGGAGTGGGCGTGACGGTTACACACCCCCTCCCATAGACTTAAATTGAGGGGGCGAGGCATGTATAGCCCATCATCAGGCACGAAGCAAAGTTCACTCTATGCAGCATGGGGTGCTGCAGGACAGATCGCAGTGGTTCCCATTTGGATAGGGGATAAGATATCTATGGGTGGAGTACCCCTTTAACCATTAATACAAAGATACTACTAAGCCCCCCTAAGATTTCCATATTCTCAAGTTTTCTTATTAATACAGGCAATGTTTTGTACAATGGGAGTAAATGGTTGATGTCTGTATCTCTTTGGCATACAGTTGTAGATGTAGGTGGTCTACAATTTTCATGTAATTTTCTATATAGTCATAATAGGTATTGAATCCAAAAACACAGAGCCTTCCTTTAAATGTTTTCTCACTTTATGATCCATACCTGGTTTGGCTAATAAAAAAACTTTAAAAAAAGACTTGCACTCAATATTTATAGATAACGTATATGTTAGTCATAGTGTTTTTCACAAGGTGTCATCTACTGTTTTATTGGCAATGTAGGAATAAATAAACATCCGAATCCTGAAATAGTTACAATACAGTTACACTTTGGCATACATGGAAGATATTTTAAAAATAGGATCTAGTTAATACAGGAAAACACAATTGATTTGAAGCAGCATGAATTTTACTCTCCCCTATGCATCCAGGTCTTTGTTTCTTTGCCGTATTCCCCATAGAGCAAACACCTTTTATGCTTTTGAAAAAACGTAATTTCCCGCTTTGGTCCCATCGGAGTCCCCTCTAAAACCCATGATTAAAGTTAATTTGTTTTTACAACTTTTTAATACTTTCACAGCACGTTAGGCCTATACAGGCTGGAACTTCATGAAAAAAAAAATGAGGGAGTGTAAAATATATTCTCGGGGGAAAATATAAATTGGATTTAGGCTGCAGTCGTTGGTTATATTAAAGGAAACTGCTGCTTATAGCAACATGTTACAATATAGCACAACTGTGTTATTCATGTGAAGTTCATAATAGTTCATGGTGCAAACATTTTTGCTCTGTTAAGAAAAATATGTGCGTGAAAATATCTGGTTTATTCAATAAAGCTAAAGTTAAAACAATATGGGTTAATTACATTTATAGAAAGCAAATATGGTAATTTATTTCAATATATTGTGCCATGTCTCAAAATGACCCCTTCCATTACAAAAATATCGCAATACTGAGACATTGTATTTATTCACATAAACATTCATAGCAAAGAATGAAAAATTTAATTTTGAAAAAATGTTTATAGCTCCTACATGGTTTTTCTATAATTTCTTATAAAAGTAATGTTTTGATGTTTTGGGAAAATGTTTAAACCTTAAAGTGTTTCTATCAACTTAATATGCTTCCCTATTTGAGGTACAGACAATTTATCAAATTTATCTTATGCAAATTTTATATTGGCAAAAATTTCACAGGATATGAGAATATCACTTTAAGCACCAAAATACCTATGGCACTGATGTAAAGAAGATGTCCGCACAATATATTTAAGTAAGAATTAGTTACTTCTTTGATCAGAAGTAAACTTACTTACTTGGCATACCCTTAACCCCTTAAAGGGGTACTCCCGTGGAAAACATTTTTTTTTTAATCAACTGGTACCAGAAAGTTAAACAGATTTGTAAATTACTTCTTAATCCTTTCAGTACTTTTTAGGGTCTCTATACTACAGAGGAAATGGTTTTCTTTTTGGAACACAGAGCTCTCTGCTGACATCACGAGCACAGTGCTCTCTGCTGACATCTCTGTCCATTTTAGAAACTGTCCAGAGCAGCATATGTTTGCTATGGGGATTTTCTCCTACTCTGGACAGTTCTTAAAATGGACAGAGATATCAGCAGAGAGCACTGTGGTCATGATGTCAGCAGAGAGTTCTGGGTTCCAAAAAGAAAACCATTCCCTCTGTAGTATTAAGCAGCTAATAAGTACTGGAAGGATTAAGATTTTTTATAGAAGTAATTTACAAATCTGTTAAACTTTCTGACACCAGTTGATTTAAAAAAAAAAAAAAAGTTTTCCACGGGAGTACCCCTTCAAGGATTCAGGGTGAACATGTATGCCCTGATCCCAATAACGGGGTTTAAACCGTTCTCACGAGCTGAGAATGGGTTAAACCTTGTGGGTTCCGGTTGCGACCGCCAATAAAGCCGATGCCCAGCATTAACCCTTTAGATGCCGCATCATCTAAGCTGAAGGTAAAACTATCCCGGCAGCTCAGAGGAGCTGATCAGGACTATCGCGATAGAATCGCGATGTCCCGATCAGCTTACTGCACGACGGGAGGATCCTCACCTGCCTCCTCATGGTCCGATCAGCGATCTACTGCTCCATGCCTCAAAAGATTGCATGGCATAGCCTCCTAAGGGGGCTAAAAAAAAAAAGAGTAAAAGGTGGTAAAAAAAATTGAGAATAAATGTGAATAAGCCCCCCCTAATAAAAATTGAAATCACCCCCCTTTTCCTATTTTTTTTTTAAATAAAATAATGTAAAAAAAATAATCATATGTGGCATCGCTGCGTGTGTAACTGTCCGAACAATTAAAATATAAGGTTAGCTAAACCGCGCGGTCGATGGCGTACACGTAAAAAAATGCCAAAGTCCAAAATTGTGAACTTTTGGTCACTTCATATACCATAAAAATATTAATAAAAAGCGATCAAAAAGTCCCATCAAAACATAAATGGTACCGATAAAAACTACAGACCACGGTGCAAAAAATTGTCAGAAGATGACAATTTTAACCCCTTAAGGACCGGAGGTTTTACCGTTTTTGCAATTTCGTTTTTTGCTCCTTGCCTTTAAAAAATCATAACTCTTTCAAATTTACACCTAAAAATCCATATGATGGCTTATTTTTTGCGCCACCAATTCTACTTTGTAATGTTGTCAGTCATTTTGCCCAAAAATCTATGGTGAAGCGGGAAAAAAAATCATTGTGCGACAAAATTGAAAAAAAAACGCTGTTTTGTAACTTTTGGGGGCTTCCGTTTCTACGTAGTACATTTTTCGGTAAAAATGACACCTGATATGTATTCTGTAGGTCCATACGATTAAAATAATACCCTACTTATATAGGTTTGATTTTGTCGGACTTCTGGAAAAAATCATAACTACATGCAGGAAAATTAATACGTTTAAAATTGTCATCTTCTGACCCCTATAACTTTTTTATTTTTCCGTGTATGGGGCGGTATGAGGGCTCATTTTTTGCGCCGTGATCTGAAGTTTTTAACGGTACCATTTTTGCATTGATAGGACTTATTGATCACTTTTTATTCATTTTTAAATGATATAAAAAGTGACCAAAAATGCACTATTTTGGACTTTGGAATTTTTTTGCGCGCACGCCATTGACCGAGCGGTTTAATTAATGATATATTTTTATAATTCGGACATTTCCGCACGCGGTGATACCACATATGTTTATTTTAATTTTTATTTACACTGTGTTTTTTTTTTTTATTGGAAAAGGGGGGTGATTCAAACTTTTAATAGGGGAGGAGTTAAATGATCTTTATTCACTTTTTTTTTTCACTTTTTTTGTGCAGTGTGATAGGTCCCATAGGGACCTATAACACTGCACACACTGATCTTCTATGTTGATCACTGGTTTCTCATAAGAAACCAGTGATCAACGATTCTGCCGCATGACTGCTCAGGCCTGGATCTCAGGCACTGAGCAGTCATTCGGCGATCGGACAGCGAGGAGGCAGGTAGGGGCCCTCCCGCTGTCCTGTCAGCTGTTCGGGATGCCGCGATTAGCCGCGGCTATCCCGAACAGCCCGACTGAGCTAGCCGGGAACTTTCACTTTCACTTTTAGCCGCGCGGCTCAGCTTTGAGCGCGCGGCTAAAGGGTTAATAGCGCGCGGCGCCGCGATCGGCGCTGCGCGCTAATTAGAGGCGGGTCCCCACTTCACTATGACGCCGGGCCCGCCATGATATGACGCGGGGTTACTGTGTAACCCCGCGTTATATCAGAAGAGCAGGACCAAGGACGTACCGGTACGTCCTTGGTCCTTAAGGGGTTAAACATGCTAATCTTGGTGCATGTAGTTATAATTGTTTTACAGTAGTAAAATAAAATAAAGCCTACATAAATTGGGTATCTCTGTAACCGTATGAACCTACAGAATAAAGATAATCACCCAGATTTATCGAACTATGTAATAGATAAAGTGGAGGGATTTTCCCACAGCAACCAATCACAACTCAGGTTTCACTTTACCAGAGCTTGTTAGCTGAGCTGTGATTGGCTGGTGTGGAAAAATGTCTCCACTTTTTGTCTCACAGTGTTTGATAAATCTGGGCCAATGTGTAATTTTTACAGAAAAGTGAACTTCATAGAAATGGAAGCCCTAAAAAGTAGCAAAATGGGGTATTTTTTCATTTCATGACACAAATAATTTATTATGTTATAAAAAAAAGTTATTACATTACAAAGAACCATTGTTGACACAAAAAACAAGCCCTTCTATGGGTCTGTAGGTGCAAAATTGAACACGTTAGGATTTTTAGAAGATGAGGAGGAAAAAACGAGTCTTTAACGTGAAAATGGGCTGAGTCCTTAAGGGGTTAAAATGCCCATCTGTAATCTGGATCTATAATCTGGATCCAATCTGGATAACATATGCATGCATCTATATTTTTAACAATCTCATATACATAAGTGTGTTATAAGGGTTTAAGTTGAACATTTTGCATACTATATTTTAAAATACCCTCCCACTTTATACAAACATGTAATTAGCTCCATTGATTGCCATTAGTTCTGAAATAGAAATCTAACACAGATTTAAAATACCTTGTAAAAAGGCACATTTCTCATTTATGTTGTGTTAGGACACTTTTTTTTTTTTAAATCAACTTGTGGCAGAAAGTTAAACAGATTTGTAAATTTATAGTCCTCAAAGAAATTGTAATAAATTACGTATCAGTCCTCAAAGGTATATATAAAAGTGGGAGAAAAATAGAGATGGAAATAGAGAAGTGGATCCAATGAGGTAAAAATAGATAATGATTTATTGAGGTAAATCAAGACTCCTGTAACCCCTGCAGGGCCTGTGCATCGGGCAAAGGAGCTTGTATGTAACAAAGATGTAGCAAATAAAATAGGATAAAATAATTTAAAAAACACATATGTATACCAATAGAATTGTCAATTAAAAAAGGAGCCAATGCGCTATAGTTTGTGCTGATATTAGGATTAGTTCATTGGGGGTATAATGAATAGTTCAGCAGCTGGGTTAATAGTCCAGTAGAGATTAGTGCCGTGCACCAACTTTACAATAATCATTGGCATCATTGTGGAATTAACTTGTTGGCATCAGATTGGAATTATTATGTACTGGAACAGCATTTTAAACTAATCTCTACTGAACTATTAACCCAGCTGCTGAACTATTCATTATACCCCCAATGAACTAATCCTAATATTAGCACAAACTATAGCGCATTGGCTCCTTTTTTAGTTGACAATTCTATTGGTATACATACATACAAGCTCCTTTGCCCGATGCACGGGCCCTGCTAGGGTTACAGGAGTCTTGATTTACCTTATTATCTATTTTTACCTCATTGGATCCACTTCACTATTTGCATCTCTATTTTTCTCCCACTTTTATATATACCTTTGAGGACTGATACGTAATTTATTACAATTTTTCATATATTTATTTAAAGGGGCTCCGGAAAGTTAAACAGATTTGGTCTTTTTGGGTGAAGGCATCACCTGTAACCTTGGGTTTATATATATTCCATTTTACCCAAGTGAGCTTCACATTCATTCCAAGATTTGTAAATGGCTTCTATTAAAAAATGTAAATCCTTCCAGTACTTATTAGCTGCTGAATACTACAGAAGAAATTATTTTCTTTTTGGAACACGGTGCTCTCTGCTGAATCATGAGCACAGTGCTCTTTGCTGACATCTCTGTCCATTTTAGGAACTGTCCAGAGCAGCATATGTTTGCTATGGGTATTTTCTCCTACTCTGGACAGTTCTTAAAATGGACAGATAAGTCAGCAGAGAGCACTGTGCTCGTGATGTCAGCAGATAGCTCTGTTTTCCAAAAAGAAAATAATTTCTTCTGTAGTATTCAGCAGCCAATAAGTACTGGAAGGATTAAGATTTTTTAATAGAAGTCATTTACAAATCTGTTTAACTTTCTGGCACCAGTTGATTTTAAAAAAAAGTGTTCCACCGGAGTACCCCTTTAAACGGTCCATGGCCACA
Organism: Hyla sarda; assembly: GCF_029499605.1. Lineage (NCBI taxonomy): Eukaryota > Metazoa > Chordata > Amphibia > Anura > Hylidae > Hyla > Hyla sarda. The sequence continues at coordinate 331,459,777 of NC_079189.1, read as the reverse complement.
ATGGAGCCTCACTGCACCTCAGCCTTCTCATCATAGTGGGTCATAGTGGGATTAATGAAATGGATTATCCAGCAGCTGGGGGGCTTACAACTATGCCCATTATGTGGGGTATAACAAAACATACTTCTACTTTTCACCCAGGGCTCCCGCGGTGTCTCCAGTGTCCTGCTCCATTCCCCTGCAGCAACAGTCTTTCTGAGCTGCAGTGTAACTATCAGGCCCAGGAAGCACCCGGGCCCAACATGTCACATTGCTGTTTAGCAAATAGGCGGCCGAGGCGGGACATCACTTTAGCCACCTAGCCACTAGATAACCCCTTAAAAAATTATGTTACTCAACACAGAATCATGATCATGTACATATCATTTTTATGTGTCTAGGACCTATGTATCCTTAACAAATAGCATTTATATGTTGCTGACTTGCTTTTTGTTCTTTCCTTGTGGAGGGGGCGTGTCCATCTCTCTCCCTCATTGTGGATCACTCATCTGCTCGGAGTCTGGGAGCAGCCTGGCAGTCTGAAAATCACTGCACAGTAGTTTTTATGCATAGATTTTCTATCTGTTCCTAGTAAAGCTAATCGACATAGCTGTCACTATGTGTGTCATTCAGCTTTCACATGCTCCTGAATGTCTGATCAGCTTATTTGCCATTCAGGAGTCAGAAAGCTTTGGCTGTTCAAGCATGTTGGGAGTTGTAGTTTTGCAACATCTGGAGCTGCAATGTTTATAAAGCACTGTGTTAGAGCAGTGTTGCCTTTGTCTGTTTCAAAACTACAACTCCCAGCATGCCCACACATCCTTTGTCTGTAGTTTTGTAAGAGCTGAAGGCACACAGCTGGAGAATACAAAGCTCTAAAACAGAGTTTTACAAAGATTGTACCCCCAGCTTTGGTAAAACTACAACTCCTGTCATGGGAGTTGTAGTTTAGGAAGATCTGAAGGCTGCAGTGGTGCAGTGGTGATCTCCTATACTGGATACCAACACACTTTACTGCCGGTATCCAGTATGCTGCAAAATACAGAGTAGTCTGTCTGCATAAAGATAGATGACCCTTAGTGGTGGCTATTTTCATTTTTGATTTTTAAGTAAAAAATCATCTTATCAGTAGTACTACAAAATATTAAAAGTTTTTCATAATGAAAGTGCCTCTTTAAGTTGCAGGTGGGCAGGAGTGGGAGACACTTTTGTGTTTCCCCATGACGAGTTGGGGTGGACTAGCCATATTATTCTATGGGTTAGATTTAGTGATGAAAAATTTGTTCTATGGTCAGGGAAAATGGCAGCTTTAAAAGGTTTGTGCCATCACTTAATGGTAACCAAATTGGCCTTAAATTCACCTTTGAGGAAAATGATGGAGCGCAGCCTGTGGGGTACCTCATTTTGCAAATCAACTGCGACCATTAGCCTTTTCCATTGTTCCAGTTTCCATCCATTGCCTTTATGTAAAGGAATCCCGAGGAATTTTAGAGTGAGGAGAAACTGCTTTTTGGGCACTGAATTTCATTCTTAGTCAAATCTCCTATATTTATATATGCAGTTTAGAGGGACAGAGCCAATTTACTCCCTTGAATGCTACTGTCCCCAGTAGACCAGCTATTATATATCAAAAGGGACACAATTTAAGAGACAGACTCATGCATAGCTGTTACACAAAACAAAGAACTCGAGATTCCTGGCTAAATCTCCAGATTACAGGGACCTTTGGATGTAGTGGTTGTAAGGCATTTCCATATTTGGTAAGAACTGAACCAGTACTGGTGTGTTCATAGATTTATCATATATCTTATATTATTTTTTGAATTGCTGCTCACAGGACATTATTTATCTGAGTAAGTGTGACTGTCCCTGATTATGTTGGCAAAGCTACTGTAACTCCAGTGGTAAGACATGTGTGGTAACAACATAATGAAAATCCTTGTTCCTTACCTTTCTCAGCCCTGTAAGTAGTTTGTCAGTCCCACTAAAAATTGGATTGAAATAGAAAGATTGTACAAAATAAACTTTAATAAATTTACAGACTGATATCATTTAGATTGTATGGGGTCTAAATGAAACACTGTCATTTAGCTGTTCTTTGTATGTTCCTTTTTAGGGCAATAACTTCACTTAGGCATAGGGTATAGTGGAATAGGGAGTACCAGGAATAAAATTCACCGAAAAAACACTAAAATGTAACTTTTAATACATAGTTCACTTAAAAAGGATCCAATTGTGATCAACTGGCCAAACTCAAAAAGAAAAGAAAAATATATTTTTGTTGCTGCAAAACAACCCTGATAAATGGTCTCAATGCAGTCTTACAGATGATGTATACAAAAGCACAGGGTATATACCAGTCAGAAATAAGTATATGTGTCCTACCTAAGGGTGGGGTAAAGGTAGGAGAAAAGGGGAGTAGGGACCTACAGGATAGATATATAAGGCCAATTGGTGCGTGTGGCCACTACCTGCGACTCACCCTATAATAGCCCTAGGCTACTCCTGCCGCTAGGCGGAGTTAACGCCCTTATAAGGGCGGCCCCGCTCCGGAACCTAAGCCTAAGCTGTCCTTAGATAAAACTGGCCTAGGAAAAGTAAGGAAGGGGCACTCTGTCTCACTGGGAAACCCTAACTAGCTATAGGATAGGGATGAACAGCCTAAGATAGTATCACAGTGAGAAACACCTAGACAATGGACCATGGATATAAGGTCACTTATCTAGCTAGATTATTGTAGCCAAAGTTATTCCAGTGACGGGTAGCCCAGATGGTAATGGTATGGGCTATCCAACATGTGTTTTCAAACAGAGAACATGGATGGCATATAACTGCAGATGGATATGTATATGCCCTACACAGTCTCCGTTCTTATAGTAATTATAAAGATGTTATTTCAGATACAGTAAGTTAGTAATAATAGATAATAAATCAAAGATGTCCAGTTGGTTTATAGAAAAAATAACCAACATTAGATATTCACATGTAATAGACACTCAGATGTCCTATATGGGTCAACTGGCACACAATCACCTTACAGGGTTATAAATCTGTCATGTGTTAAAGAGAAATGGGGGTATTAAACCCATATACTTATCAAATTCAGACTGGCAAATAACTCAGGTGCATAGTCCCAGCACGTTTCACGCCCCCCCCCCCCCCCCCCCCCCCCGCTCATCAGGGGACAGTTTTGAGTTTTGTGGCAATCAGGTGGGAGGCAATCCTGGATGGCTGATGAGGAGCAGGATATTTGAGGACTGCTAGTGGCCATGCTCACACTGGCCCGGTAGAGTAACAGGAATAGAATCAGGTCCTTAGGAGTTGGTGTCATATACCTCCCCTAGCCTAATATGGATATCACTTTGGGCCAGGCCTCATTTCTTGTAATGTGACTCAAGTATACAAGTTCTCTGTATATTTGATATTTATTTATCTGTCATAGAAGTGAATATTTTGCAGGTATACATAAAGTTTGAGTTTTAGCCTTTATTTTCCCCGACGGACTGCAGAAGTGGGAGGCTGCACCAACATCATTGGAAGAAGAGAGGTAGATTTGTCCAATAAGCAGAGCATCTCTCTGCCTATTTGCCTTTTTTGTGTTCTGACATTTCTGGTTACAACGAAGCAGAGAAGTCAGGCACAGACAGAACAATGGGGATGTACAGCACTCAGGTCATTTATCAATACTGTTGTTTTTTTTTTATATTTCTTGCTCTTTTTACCTTCATTAATTAACAGTTAACAGCAGTGCATCATGGGAAGCAGCATACATTGTAGTCATACCTAATCATGGTAATTTTGGCATAAGCCAAAAAAAAAATTCTTCCTAGAATAATACATTGTTAATTAATTTAATAGCATCATAATTTATTTTGACCAACATGTTTACTACGTGTTATATAAATATATGTTTAACCCCTTAAGGACCAAGGGCGTACAGGTACGCCTTTGCTCCTTGGTACTTACGGACCAAGGGCGTACCTGTATGCCCGTGGGAATTTCGGTCCCTGCCGCGTGCCGGGCGGGGACCGGATGGGGGTGACTGCTGATTTCTATTAGCAGGCACCCCGCGCAAATGCCCAGGGGGGGTCATCAGACCCCCCCCCCATGTCGGCGATCGCCGCAAATCACAAGTGAATTCACACTTGCGATTTGCGGCTATTCCGGGTCATACGGGTCTATGGTGACCCTGTGACCCGGAATATAACGGGGATCGCGGTTGTCCAAGACACCTACGATCCCCCTGAACTGATAGGAGTGAGGTGGCAGGGGTGCCACCCCTCCTATCCCTGCTATTGGTGGTCTAGACGCGACCACCAATAGCAGATTCGGGCGGGGGGCTTTACTTTCGGTTTCCCCGTTCTGCCCACCCACAATAGGTGGGGCAGAACGGGGAACCGACAGAGGACCGGAGCCGACGTCCACTTACCCCTCGGGCGCGGCTGCGGGCGACCATCGGTGGAGGAGATCGGAGTCCGGCGGCTGGCTCCCTGGATCCGACGGAAGCCGGTAAGTTGCCCAGCAACATCTGGAGGGTACAGTTTGAGACCAATATATACAGTGGTCTCTAAACTGTAACCCTCCAGAAGTTGCAAAACTACAACTCCTAGCATGCCCAGACAGCTGTTTGGGCATGCAGGGATTTGTAGTTTTGCAAAGCTGGAGGGCCCCAGTTTGGAGATCACTGCCAGTGATCTCTAACTGTGGCCCTCCAGATGTTGCAAAACTGCAACTCCTAGCATGCCCAAACAGCAGTTTGCTGTCTGGGCATGCTAGGATTTGTAGTTTGGCAACAGCTGGAGGTCCACAGTTTGGAGATCTCTAAATTGTAGCCCTACAGATGTTGCAAAACTGCAAATCCCAGCATGCCCAAACAGCTGTCTCGGCATGCTGGGGGTTGTAGTTGTGTACCTCCAGCTGTTGCATAACTACATTTCCCAGCATGCCCTTCGGCGATCAGTACATGCTGGGAGTTGTAGTTTTGCAACAGCTGGAGGCACACTGGTCGGTAAATACTGAGTTAGGTAACAGAACCTAACTGATGGTTTTCCAACCAGTGTGCCTCAAGCTGTTGCAAAAGTACAACTCCCAGCATACACGGTGTCTCAGTACATGCTGGGAGTTGTAGTTTTGAAACAGCTGGAGGTTTGTACAGGGTACATTCACACGGGCAGGTTTACAGTAAGTTTCCTGCTTCAAGTATGAGCTGCGGCAAATTTTTCGCTGCAGAGCAAACTCCTAGCGGGATACTCACCGTAACACGCCAGTGTGAATGTACCCTAAAAACACTGCACTAACACATAATAAAGGGTAAAACACTACATATACACCCCAGTACACTGTCCCCCCCAATAAAAATGAAAAACGTATTGTACGGCAATGTTTCCAAAACGGAGCCTCCAGCTGTTGCAAAACAACAACTCCCTGCATTTCCTGACAGCCACTGACTGTCCAGGCATGCTGGGAGTTTAACAACAGCTGGAGGCACCCTGTTTGGGAATCACTGGCGTAGAATACTCCTATGTCCACCCCGCTCTCTCACTTCGGAGCCCTGTCGTATTTCAAGGAAACAGTTTAGGTTTCTCCCGTACTCGGGAGAAATAGCACTACAAATTTTGTGGAGCTTTTTCTCCTTTTACCCCTTATGAAAAAGAAAAGTTGGGTTCTACACCAGCCTGTTGGTGTAAAAAAAAAAATATTTTACACTAACATGCTGGTGTTGTCCTTTACTTTTTATTTTCACAAGAGGTAAAAGGAAAAAAAGACCCCCAAAATTTGTAACGCAACTTCTCCTGAGTATGGAAATACCCCAAATGTGGGCGTAAAATGCTCTGCGAGTGCGCAACAAGGCTCAGGAGTGAGAGCGCACTATGTACATTTGAAGCCTAAATTGGTGATTCGGCTGATTTTACAGCGGTTCTGACATAAACAAAAATAAATAAATACCCACATGTGACCCCATTTTGGAAACTACACCCCTCACGTAATGTAATAAGGGGTACAGTGAGCATTTACGCCCCACAGGGGTCTGACAGATTTTTGGAACAGTGGTCCGTGACAATGAAAATTGTAATTTTTCATTTGCACAGCCCACTGTTCCAACGATCTGTCAAACGCCAGTGGGGTGTAAATGCTCACTGCACCCCTTATTAAATTCTGTGAGGGGTGTAGTTTCCAATGGGGTCACATGTGGGGGGTCCACTGTTCTGGCACCACGGGGGGCTTTGTAAACGCACATGGCCCCTGATTTCCATTCTAAACAAATTCCCTTTTCAAAAGCTTAATAGAGCTTCTTCTCTTCTGAGCATTGTAGTGCGCCAGCAGAGCACTTGACGTCCACACATGGGGTATTTCCATACTCAGAAGAAATGGGGTTACAAATTTTGGGGGTAATTTTCTCCTATTACCCCTTGTAAAAATTTAAAATTTGGGGAAAAACCAGCATTTTTGTGAAAATAATTTTTTTTTTTTAATTTACACATTCGACTTTAACAAAAAATCGTGAAATACCTGTGAGATGTTAAGGCTCCCTGTACCCCTTGTTACATTCCTTGAGGGGTGTAGTTTCCAAAATAGTATGCCATGTGTTTTTTTTTTGCTGTTCTGGCACCATAGGGGCTTCCTAAATGTGACATACCCCCCAAAAACCATTTCATAAAAACTCACTCTCCAAAATCCCATTGTCCCTCCCTCCCTTCTGAGCCCTCTACAGCGCCCGCCGAACACTTGACATACACATATGAGGTATTTTCTTACTCGAGAGAAATTGGGTTACAAATTTTGAGAGGATTTTTTCCTTTTACCTCTTGTAAAAATTCAAAAACTGGGTCTACAACAACATGCGAGTGTAAAAAATGAAGATTTTGAATTTTCTCCTTCACTTTGCTGCTATTCCTGGTAAACACCTAAAGGGTTAACACTTACTGAATGTCATTTTGAATACTTTGAGGGGTGCCGTTTTTTTAATTGGGTCATTTGTGGGTTATTTCAAATATGAAGGCCCTTCAAATCCACTTCAAACCTGAACTGGTCCATGAAAAATTCCGATTTTGAAAATTTGGTGAAAAATTGGAAAATTGCTTGTGAACTTTGAAGCCCTCTGATGTCTACCAAAAGCAAAAACATGTCAACTTTATGATGCAAACATAAAGTAGACATATTGTATATGTGAATCAAAATATAATTTATTTAGAATGTCTATTTTCCTTACAAGCAGAGAGCTTCAAAGTTAGAAAAATGCAAAATTTTCTATTTTTTCATCAAATTTTTCACTAAGAAATGGTGCAAGTATCAACAAAATGTTACCAATAACATAAAGTAGAATATGTCACGAAAAAACATTCTCGGAATCAGAATGATAGATAAGAGTTATTAATGCTTAAAGTGAAAGTGGTCAGATGTGCAAAAAAACGCTCTGGTCCTACAGTGAAAATTGGCCTGGTCCTTAAGGGGATAAGTAATCAAAGTGGGAATTTATTAACAATGCTTTACTGACCGTGTTTGCTTTACATTCAAGAAAACAGATTTGCCTGAGGCATTTTCTTAATATCTCACATCCTTGCAGATTTTAGTAACCTTAACATGTTTTAGTGATTTTTTTAAGGTGTTTTATATCATCAATTATTATCTTTCCTCTTTCCATTGTTTTTTTCCATTTACATAATACTTAAAATTCCCAACCCAAGTTTGCAAACCTTTCAATTGAAAATGCTTCGTATACAATTCCCACACATATCCCACCGTTTCCTTTTTGTTATTTACTACAGAAAATACAAAATATACATTTTACTGATCTGCTTCTGATGCATTCTGTTTTTGGCAGGCGGACAGTGTAGAGAGGATTTCCCCCACATCTCCCCAAAAATATCTGGACAAAGCACAAATATAATATTACTGTATAATTCCATTTTCACTACTGCATATTCAGAACAAATGGTATCAGATGACATATACAGTTTTTTTTAAACATATACTTTACAGTACTTATATATTTCTCCTCAAGTGACCAACTGTGAAGGTATGAGTGGATGACCATGTAACAGCCCATGCTCATGAGAACTTGCATAGAGGGACTGACCTTTCTAGCACATCAAATGGGTCTTGAACAGAAACCCCCTCTATAAAACCTAATAGACAATATGAACAGGTGTTCAACAATCACAGTATAGTCTAATTGTATATGCGTCACTGTATTGTATTGAACTGGCTAGTTTGAACAGCCATAGTAGATAGATAGATCAATTGACAGATAATAGGGAATGGATGAATTATCTTAAATACACCAGCATCTACTGTAAATGAAATTGTATGTTCTGGGTTTCACCATGTATTATAATAGCAACCAGTAGTGGTGCTGTATACTGTACATTGGCAGGTCAAGCTATTATTTCCAGTAGGAGCCATAGAAGATCACTAAAGTATGCAAACCGTTTTTTCATAAACATTTGCATTGTATGGAAGTAATTACTGGCACTGTGTGTGTATTACACGCCCCAACATGGGTCTGAGCCAAGAAATGAAGGTTTTATACAAAATTACTTTTGCGTGGGTGGGTTAAAAGCAAGGTTAACTTTCTATTTTTTATTGGCAACCAGATTTGAGTTGTATTTTTAGTGCCGATTGCAAGTTTTATAGCTGAAGCAGAACATTATAAAAAGTCCTTTTTAGTGCATGTGCCTTAATGTTGTCTGTCCTAGGACCGTTTAAGTTCCATCCATTTTTATAAAGGAAATATCTTCAGAAGCAATATTGAAAAAAAGAATAAGTAGTGCATAGACATTAAACAATGTAACGAACTATGGGACAGGAAAACCATGTTTATAACATACCCTGAAATTTTCAATTACACCTCCTTCTTTCTTTTGGATACATTCTTGGATAAAAGAATTGTGCACTTGACCTAACGACAGATGCACACACCTGTATTTTGCTTTGTTTTGTACAGACCCAGAGCAGAGCAACCACAGAGCTGCAAGAGATCCTTATTGTACTGATTTAATAAAACACCATAAAGAGTTCTTTAATTTGTATGAATCTAACACAAAAAATGTGGGCTGTTCCATTGGACTGGAAGTGTTACCTTTACAGGCTACATGTACAGGTTCAAGCATGTGTATGTGCCCTTAGGCACATACACATAGAATATTATTATCACAATTAGAGATGAGCAAATTTTTGAAAAATTTTATTCGGCCAATTCGCCGAATTTCCCCCAAATTTTTTTAGTTTTGGTCCGAATTTAAAAACAGCTATTTCTGGCCTACAGAGAGCCTCAATACTGGTGTAGAACACTTTGCCTTGCTGTAACACACATGGGGTGTGTGCTGGGTTAGTGAAATAATACTGTTATTCCGTATGACATGCAGATCAGAGGCGTCGCTATTAGAATCACTGTCAAAGAGCGGCACAATGACAGTGTCTGGAGGTGGCATCAGTTTGAGGAGACCATATAGTGGCTGAAAGACACAGCCTGGAGTTGGAGGCTGCATGAGGAGACCATATAGTGGCTTAATGACCGAGCCTGGAGTTGGTGGCAGCATGAGGAGACCATATAGTGCCTGAATGACAGAGCATGGAGGTGGCAGCAGCATGAGGAGACCATATAGTGGCTAAATGACATAGCAGGGAAGTGGCGGTAGCATGATGAGACCATATATTGGCTGAATGACACAGCGTGGAGGGGACGGCAGCATGAGAAGAGCATATGATAGCTGAATGACACAGCCTGGAGTTGGCGGCAGCATGAGGAGACCATATAGTGGCTGAATGACACAGCGTGGAGGTGGCAGCAGCGTGAGGAGACCATATAGTGGCAGAATGACACAGCCTGGAGTTGGTGGCAGCATGAGGAGACCATATAGTGGCTGAATGACCCAGCGTGGAGGTGGCGGAAGCATGAGGAGACCATATAGTCCCTGAATGACACATCGAGGAGGTGGCAGCAACATGAGGAGACAATATAGTGACCGAATGACACAGCCTAGAGTTGGCGGCAGCATATATGGCTGAATGACCAAGCGTGGAGGTGGCGGCAGCATGAGGAGAACATATAGTGGCTGAATGACACAGCCTTGAGGTGGCGGAAACATGAGGAGACCATATAGTGGCTGAATGAAACAGCCTGGAGTAGGCAGCAGCATGAAAAGACCATATAGTGGCTAAATGACCCAGCCTGGAGGAGGCGGCAGCATGAGGAGACCATATAGTGCCTGAACGACAGAGCGTGGAGGTGGCAGTAGCATGAGGAGACCTTATAGTGGCTGAATTACACAGCGGGGAGGTGGCGTCAGCATGAGGAGACCATATAGTGGCTGAATGACCCAGCATGGAGGTGGTGGCAGCAAGAGGAGACAATATAGCGGCTGAATGACACAGCCTGGAGGTGGCGGCAGCATGAGGAGACCATATTGTTGCTGAATGACCCAGCGTGGAGGTGACTGCAGCAAGAGGAGACCATATAGTGCCTGAATGACACAGCCTGGAATTGGCAGCAGCATATAGTGGCTGAATGACACAGCCTGGAGTTTGCGGCAGCATGAGGAGAACAAATAGTGGCTAAATGACACAGCCTGGAAGTGGCGGCAGCACATGGGGACCCTATAGTGATCACCCCTCTCTGCTTCCAGCTTGTGTGGTATAAAGAAGGCTGTAATACTACTGTGTGAGACTGGCGTGCGAAATTTCACATATGCGAAAATTAGCATATGCTAATTTTCGCATATGCGAATTTCCGCATATGTTAATTTTCGTATACGCGTATTTTCGCATACGCGAAAATAAAACGAGAATATAACGAATATGCGAATATTCGCGAATATATGACGAATATTCGTCCATACATTCGCGAATATTCGCGAATTCGAATATGGCCTATGCCGCTCAACACTATTCAGGACCAAAGTAATGAAGCAGGTAGGAGAGTAATGACAAACAGGTTACCAGGAAGATATTGCTGCAGGTTTGCCAGGAATAAGGGTGAGTGAACAGATAACTGAAGTCAGGACACCATACTGATCAGGATACACAAGTACAGAATCACCCTAGATTAATATACAACAGTATAGATTAGTAGTAGATTAATATACAACAGTAGATTAATATACAACAATATAATACAGATGTACAACACATAAGGCTAGGGGCAAAGGAAGAGAAGAACTGGATCAGGACCTATGCCATAGGTGAGTACAAAACACAGACAAGCCAGAATACAAGTCCGGAAACAGGTTTAGGTAACAGAAACTAACTAAACAGGATAAAAACTAAACAGGTCAGAACAACAAAACCATCACAATAAAACTACCAAGTCAGAACTGAAGCAAAAAAAAAAAAAAAAAAATAGTATCAGGACAAAGCTAAAATCAAGAGCAGGAGCCAGAAGACTGAGGAGGAATCAAATATCCCTAGCTGCTGATCGGCCCAGGCAAGTAACTTTTGCCTGACCAGAGACCAACATGCACAGGCTGGCCAGGTGTGATCATCACAATTATATTTGTGTTGTAAAATATAGCAGGCATTTCTACATTTTTTTGTATCATTTTGTATGTACAGTTTTCCATCTGTTCTTAATGTTTTATAGAAAAACCTAGAGAAGTCCAGAAAACAATGCCCTACTGAAGACATGCAGCATTTTGATTAAAATGCCATTAACCACAATAAAAAAAATTATCTGATGCTTTAAATGTAAATGTTTTATATTTCAATATGGGATTAAAACTAATATGTGGCCATAGAGTTTTTGGCACAAAAAAAAACCTTGCAAAAAATTCCAATCCGTGATCCCAATCCTACCTTGTTGTATGATTTAGCAGTGCATAAATCATGTGACCAGTAGTTACAACCCACAAACATAAACAGTCAATTCTATGCATATGATTGCTCAAAAACACATAAAAAAATTATTAGATTCCATTCTAGTCAAAAATGTATGCCTGAACTAGAACTTCCAGTAGTGTTATTTGTACATCCAGAATCAAAATAAAACACTGCATGGCAGAAAAAAGGGCAGCAGAATTGCTGTTTATAAAAGGTCACTAATTGGTTAAGCATTATTATTCAGTTGCCATTAGATTTGGAGGCTTCTTTTAAATCTCTTGTGTTTAGGTCCCCAGGTAAATCGCCATGTCATCCTACAAATGGAACACATCATTCCCTTTTCTCTCAAACAGCGTGGGTGATAAGCTTGTAACCTTTGATGTTTTGCATGCAATTGCTCAAGCCTCCGGATAGTTGATCCTTCCAAAATCACAGAGAGGATCCAAGTCCAACTTGTCATGACAGCTGCCTTTGTCATCTGAAAAATTACTCAGGTTTAGAAAGTATAGTAATATAATATGTAATACCAGCTGCTTCTGCAAAATATTATTGCAGATTGATTCTGGCGGATTATAGTGTCTAATTATTTACTGTAAAACAGAATTATAGTAAATTTTATTAAAGAGTACCTGTCATCAAACAAAACTTTCGTTATGTTGTAAATTAAGTATTCTTTGTATTTTAGTCTCTGTAAAAAAAAATCCCTCTTTCTATGTTCTTTTGAGCATTGAAATTTAGACCACTAGGGGTCTCTGTCCTCTCCCTCCCCGCCTTGTGCGTATAGGCTTTGGACTTGTGCCGGACCGGCACAAGTCCAAAGTCCAGAAGTGCTGTGGGGCAGGACATCGGAGCAGCTCTGCACAGCTCTCGCTCCCTGCCTGTTAATTATGCAGGTGTGAAGGATTGCTGGGTGCGCCGTGCGCCGCTCACGGACTAAAGAAGACACAGGCTCTTGTCCCCGCTCACCTGCCTCTTGTTCCCACCCCCTGCCTGTTTATTTTTCATAAAAATTATTCTTTTTTCTAATAGTTTAACTCACTATCTTCTCTGTTTTATACAGATGGGCTGGCTGTGCACGGCAGGCGGGACAGGCTCTGATCTCCCTCCTCTCTGTATGCCTTGTGCTGTACATAACCGAGAGGAGGGAGATCACAGCCTGCCTATCATGATTGGCTCCCTGTTCTATGCGCCATCCTAAGCCCAAACGCAGCATAGAACAGGGAAGGGTGGAAGTGTTACTCAGCAGGTTTCAGATTACTTCACGCCTGCTGGGTAACACCCCCTCCTGCCAGCCAAAGCTCACAGTTAGTGAGCAAGAGAAAAATAGCAGTAAAAATGAAAATACTGGACTGATTTGCAAAAAAAGGAGTGGGGGAATAGGACTCATAAGGGGAACATAGCAGAGGCATGAAATTAGATGATTGAGATGGCGACAGGTGCTCTTTAATGACATATATGGTAAATGGATTGTAAAAATACATACAGCTGTAGATATCTCCCATTGAAAACTTTTTCTAAATCAAGATGTTACACAGCGCATACTTTTTTTTGCTATACAGAAAAGTGTAGTTGACTACAATATACATCAAAAAAGTATTGTGATATAAAGCGTTGAAAGATTGACAAACTATACATCATTTGGTATCTAACTATGTATCATAAACTTAAAAGTATGAGTCTCAATAACTTTAAATAGTAAAAATGAAGTTCACCTTAAACATACAGAAAACTCAGTGTAAACCCAAGCTTACATTAAGAAATTTTCTCATTTCAGTTAGCTACATGGCTTCCAACCCAATCGCTCTACTGAAACTACTCTAAGCAAAGCTGACTTTCCAATGATCTGCTAATTTCCAAAGCCATACAATCTTACATTGTACTCTTTCTTTAGTGGAAGAATACATAAAGGCTTGCATGAAAGTGTACCTGTCATTATAAAAGAAACATTGATATGTCATATGTCTTATCCCTGTTCACTAATTTGTGTGCTGTATGGCTAATAGGAGGGACCAAAGAATAAAGCAGATTCAAAGTCCCCCCACCTTAAGCCCATCTCATTGGCCCTGTGTCATGACCGACTGAGTGGACAGGGAGAGTGAGCCCTAAGCTGTCCCTAGTGACACTATTCCTGCCTACTTGCCCATACACCCTAAGCGGTGAATAAACAACTTGGAGCCGGTCCCTGCCTGCGCTATAGTGCAGTGGCGTGAAAACAAATAATATACATAGTCTGTCACAGGCCAAAAACAGAATGGGAATACAAAAACCAGAACAAATAAACCAGACAGGATACAAATACTAACAGGGCAGAATATAGTGTATTAACAAACAGTTCACAAACTGGAATCCAGCAAAACGGCAGACATGGAAAAATGAGCAAGACTAGGCATGGTACGAGTATACAGCAGAAACCGGGAACTGCAGGGCATGAGAAGAAGAACTGAAAGTTAGAACACTAAACTGATCAGGTAACATAGGACACTGTTAACACTGGGGCACAAAACTAACAAATTATTAGCCGGTGGGGCACACACCACCGTGTGATCAGGATGCTGACCTAGTAGGAAACAGAAATATAAAAACATGAAACACAGGACTAGAACCAGATGAGTCAAAATAGACTCCAGGATACCAAACAGGAAAAATTACAAACAGAGCACAGGTAACACTAGACCAACACAGTGTGAACACAGACTAAGCAGAACGGACATACTAATCCCAAAACTGACAAATGTAACAGACTAAAATCTACAATAAACAAGACTATTTAACCATGGCAAAAAATAACATATATTACAAGATAAATACAAGGTGCATGCTCAAACAGACTTAGAAGTGTATTGCACAATAACCAGCACCAGAATGCAGGAGAACTCTGGTTAAATAACCTCAACCGAGTTTTCATTCGTTCAGAGCATTAACTATTCCCTATCCAGAGAGAATAGCAAACTGCTCTGAACATACTAGTATGTGAAAACACACCTAAACAGAAAAATGCAAAAACAAATAAACGGACATTACACCCTGATTTACTATTGTAAACCCAACATGTTTTGTCAGGTTCTGCATCAGAATATTGCGCCAAAAATTCTAAAACCCGACTTTCTCTCCATTTTACTTAGAAAAACTGAAAAAGGGGTGTGACATTTAGGGAAAATGGGGTGTGACCACCAAAAAGGGGGCATGCCTGCAACATTTAAAAAAAAATTCCAACGTATTTACTGAGGTTTCCACAGAAAATGTGGTGGATTTGAGCTCTGAAAAACCCTTCAGCTCAGAGCATGTGTAAAAAAAAAAGAAGCAAAATGTAGGGAAAAGTGCAAAATGAAGGGAAAGCTTAGTAAAAATACCTGTTGGGAAAGAAACCCACACCAAAAACTACACTCCACTCTTAGTAAAACAGGGCCATTGTGTGTGACAACTGGTTGCTGTGTATGTACCATAATCCTCATCAAGAGTCATGTTACAGAATATGGAAAAATATGCAGCAATGCAATTCCTCACTGTTTCTGCACAGAGCAATAGTGCTACCTTAGTAAATCACCATTGTTCGTCCCACGGTGGGCAAAACTCTTCATAATAGTTACACATATATACACAATGGCAACCCATTTCCTTTAAGGGTAGGGTCAAAGGTGCCGTGTATTGCTGCATATTTGCTGCATATTTTCCTACCCATTGAAGTCAATGGGTAGGAAAATATGCAGCAGCAAATATGCAGCAAAAAACTGCATGTGTGACCCTACGCTAAAGGGATTGTCTCAGGAAGACAGACCCTTGTTAAATGGACACAGAACCAGCCTAGATTTTAGTTGTGGGTTTGGCTGCTCAACCCCTGGTGATCATCAGCTATTGATGTCAGTTGAAGAAGTGGATGGTCGAAATTCTGTAGTATTGTACTGTATAACAGCCATTCAGATCAATGGCTAACTTTATAATGTACACACAAGCTGGGTCTGTCAGAGAGATGCCATTTATGCTAAACAGGTAAGCCTTGCATCCATGACATTTATGTGAACTGATAGAGTAAGGGTCTATTCACAGGGGCAGAATTTCCGCTGGTGGAATCCGCCGGCAGAGTTCCGCCTGAAATTAAAGCCCAATACATTTCTATGGGATTCGGTACTTCCGTTGACACTTCGGAAATCCCGCTATACTGCAAGTGTCAACGGGAGTGCGGAATCGCATAGAAGTGTATTGGGCTTTCATTTCTGGCAGTATTTTGCCCGTGTGAATAGACCCTTAAGGGGTAAGAGTCTTGCAACAACTCCTTTCATTTTTTGTCCTCATAGTGATATTTCCGGTGTGGTTCTTTACTGTGGCTCTGGTGTTTGAGAATTTTAAAAGTGGAAAAACTAAAGTACTTTACGTAAGAATTTCTACAGTCAAGTAAAAGCCTGGGTTCCATTAACATATACTTTCATTGTTTGCATAAAACTATTTATAGGCCTATTATTCCCATTTTGTATTAATATTTTATTTAATTATGTAAAATGTTTCCCCAAATAAATGTTTTCATTCAATGTATTGTTTCCATACTCTTGCCATGAAGATTACATTTATATTGAAACATTAGAGCAATTTATTTAAAAGTCATCTGTATTTAATTAGACAAAAATCACAATAAATGTAATAATGACTACATGGAATTTATATACGTTTAACCTATATGTGGAAAATTCCCTTAGTTTGTATAAAAATACTTCTTCTAGCTACCCACCTAAAATCTAATTACTGTGTGTATTAAATGCCACATAAGAATATATATAGCACTATGTAAGTGTCCTGCTAATATGTTTTATTCTTAATTTTTTTAACCATCATAGTACCGTATTTTTCGCCCTATAGGACGCTCCGGCATATAAGATGCACCCAATTTTAAATGAGGAAAATCTAGAATACAATGTAACGTATAGGTCACAGTGATCTTCAACCAGTGGACCTCCAGATGTTGCAAAACTACAACTCCCAGCATGCCCGGACAGCCGTTGGCTGTCCGGGCATGCCAGGAGTTGTAGTTTTGCAACATCTGGAGGTCCGCAGGTTGAAGACCACTGGTATAGGAGGTAATACTCACGTGTCCCCGCCGCTCCGGACCCGTCACCGCTCGTCACCGATGCCCTGGATGTCGCCCTCCATCGCTGTCGCCGCGTCCCCGGGTTGTCCCCACCGCTCCGGAACGTCTCTGATGCCTGGTATCCTCGCTCTCCGTCGTTGCCATCACGTCGCTACACACGCCGCTACGCACGCTGCTCCTATTGGATGACGGGGCGGCGTGTGCGACGACGTGATGACGACGGAGAGCGCCGGCCATGCAGGGGATCCCGGCACGGGGCAGACACCAAGGAGGCAGATAAGGTCCCTCCCGCTGCAGCTGGGTTAGTGTCACTTTCGCTTGAGACCCGGCGGTCAGCTTTGATCGCCGCGTCTGAAGGGTTAATACAGGGCATCACGGGGATGTCCTTTATTAGCCGCGGGTCCCGGCCATTGATGGCCGCAGGGACCGCCGCGATAGGTGTGTATTCGCCGTATAAGAAGCACCAACTTTCCCCCCCCCAGTTTTGGGGAAGAAAAAGTGTGTCTTATACGGCGAAAAATACGGTACTTTATAAATATAATAGCCTAAATATTATCAAACATATTATCAAAATGAGTGTTATCTATAAATGTCAAGATGACCATATTAGATTTATGCTGTTACATGTATATTGAGCCGGACGGACCCTTGGTTAATAGGTAGCCTGTAGACAAAAAAAGAATCCAATCCGATAAATATTATAATGTTAGTGTTTTGTTTAGCCTGAAGATAAGAGATGCCAGAAACAGACACATATCTCTAACCTATGCCCACCTGCATGTGCAGCTAACAAAAATGTGCATGTTAATGTATAAATAAGGGCTCATACCTGCTTAGCCAAAAGTTATGTTCTGACCAGTATATGATTTATATAGTACAGGACTCGGGAATACCTAGTTATGAAAAACTCAGAATAATTTACGGTTGAAAATATTGGACTCTGTTATAAAACACATAAAAAATATATACGTGGGATAGCATCATAATAAGGGCTCCTCAGTTATCTCGCCAGAGGGAAACTGATGCTAGATGCTCAGTTTGGATGCCGGATTGTTGGACATGCCGGACTGTGATCAGAGGAGGAACGCATTTTGATGCATTCCCCTATGGAGCATTCAGAAATAATGGACACTGGATGCTAAACAACTGACAACTGATGCACATTGTCTTCAGTTTTAGCATCAGTCAAGTTGAATTTTAGACTAGGTTCACACCGAACATATGTGAACCCAGCTTAAAAGAGAAGTGGTATCTTGAAGGTTAGCCTATCAATTCATAGGCAATTGGCAAAAAATTTGGATCTATTAACTAATGTGACAACATAGAAATAAACACAAAACTACATTAATATAATTCCTAATTTCATATGTTTGAGGGATACCTTATATATTAGACAGCATGGTATTTCTAAAGATCTATAACTCTGTATCCCAGAATTCAACTGTATGCATGGAAAACCACTCAAACAGCAAGTACATATAATAAAAAAACAACCCATAATGGCAATAATTTACATATCGTCAGGGCGCCATTTCAGTCAAAGATACACCTGTCCAACACGTGTTTGCGTATCTCATCTTCTTCCAAAACAAGTTTTGAGGCGGGTGTATCTTTGTGATTCAGCGTGATTCTCCCTGTCAGCTTTGCACCACTTCTTTGGAATGCAGCTCTTTTGTTTCACCCTTATTTCCTTATGGATTGATTACTGATTTTTATTATCTGTGTATGTACCCTAAAATTGTGCTGTGGGTTGGTGCTATATTATTATTATCATTATTATTTTTATTGCAGAGACAGACAGTATGAGTCAAGGGAACTTTATAACTTTTGTGCTAATCACATCTTAATGAAAATAACTTTATATCACAGCAACAGCTTCTATCAGGAGGTCAGTTCTAGACTGGACCTGGGTGGATCTGTGGATGTTTTGTATTGGGAATTTTTTTTGACCTATTAATGGCCATTGATGTGTAAACACGTCAATGTGCCATTAATAGTGTATTGCATGGGTTTCTGACTCAAGCCCTCACTATACCGGGTGGCCCCCAGCTGATTCCTGTAGCTGAGGGCTACAGTTTATAGTCAACATGTGGTGATCGCCATGGTTGGCTATTAACATTTTAGATCGCCGCTGTCAAAGCTGATCCTAGTGGTTTAGTGGTGCGGATCGACTCAACACCTCCACCCCCACCCCCACAGCACAAACGCGCTGGGGTTGGGGGAAGGATCCACTACTGAGGTAACATTAGGGCTTACCTCCCCTTCTCTGGTGTCTGTGGCTCTGTAATTAATAGAGCCGCTTTATCAATCGAGCACAGAGCACACAGATCAATGTAGTTCTATGAAGCTCTAATAATTCTATGTAGTACTAATGATTCCTCTTGAAAGTCCCCTCAGGGGACTAATAAAGGGCAAAAAAAAAAAACTGTAATAAAGGTTTAACCCACATACATTAACCCCTTTCATAATAAAAGTTTAAATCACCCCCCTTTTCCTAAATGCCATATAAAAAAAATATGTCAACATAATAAAAATAAACATATTTGGTATTGCTGCGTTCGTAATTGTCTGAACTATTAAAATATAAAATTATTTATCCCGTACATAGAACAGCGTAAACATGAAAAAATATTGAACCCCAGAATTGCGTTTTTTTTTTTATCATACCTCTGAAAAAATTAAGTAAAAACCGCTCAAAAGGTCAGGTCAATACCACAATGGTAAGGATAAAAAATACACATCACAGCACAAAAAATTAGCCCTCTTAGAGCCTGGTAAATTAAAAAAATGTAAGGTTATAGTGGTCAGAAAATGGCAATTAATAAAAATGCTAAATAGTTTAGAATTAGTTTAGAAGTAAAAAAAATGTGTAAAACATGATGCAAATTATACTAATTGGCTATTGTTTTAATTGGACCGATCAAGATTATGTGTATCAAGATTACATTAATTAGTTTGACTGCACAGTGAATAGCGTAAAAAAAAGTAAAAAATAGAAGTAAAAAAAAAAACTAATCTGATAAATTTTTAGTTTTTTCTTCAATTTCACCTTTTTCATTTTGGAGCATATGTTATGGAAAAATGAACGCAATGGCCCTCATTTACTATTGCAAACCCAACTTGTTTTGTCGGGTTGTGCGCCTGCGCCAGAATTTGCACCAGAATTGAAAAAATCCTGACTAACTCTCCATTTTGCTAAGAAATCCCGAAAAGGGAGTGTGGCCGCCTGGAAAAGGGGGCGTGGACACCAGAAAGGGGCGTGTTCCTGACATTTTCACAAAAACCCAACATATTTACTAAGGTTTCCACAGAAAATATGATGGATTTCAGCTGAGGAAAACCCGACAGATCAGAGCATGTGTAAAAAAAAAAAAAAGCTGTAGGGAAAGTACAAAATGTAGGGAAACCATAGTAAATACTGTGGAAAATAAATTGTAGGGAATTAAAATCCACAAAGAAACCTACACAACACTCTTAGTAAATAAGGGCCAATATATTATGGAAATTGATCCCGCATAAAATAAGCCCTTATATTGGTGTGTAGATGAAAAAATAAAAAAAGTTATGGCTATTAAAGGGCGAAGAGGAAAAAAATAAAGGACAACAACGAAAATGGCCTGGTCCTTAAGGGGTTAAAGGCATTTAATACTGTGCCACATAAACTGTTAGTACACAAGGAGGAGGAGGATTGCACTGAGGAAGCATATATGTAAATGGATTAATAACGGACTCAGAGATAGGAGGCAGGGGATGGAATAGAACTTACTCTGATTGGGTGACAGTTACACTGGGTCCACTTCTTTTCAATATCTTTATTAAAGGGGTATTCCAGGCAAAAACTTTTTTTATATATCAACTGGCTCCGGAAAGTTAAACAGATTTGTAAATTACTTCTATTAAAAAAATCTTAATCCTTCCAATAGTTATTAGCTTCTGAAGTTTTCTGTCTAACTGCTCAATGATGATGTCACGTCCCGGGAGCTGTGCATGATGGGAGAATATCCCTTGCATGATGGGAAAATATCCCCATAGGAGCTGGACAGCTCCCGGGACGTGAGTCATCAGAAAGCAGCTAGACAGAAAACAGCAACTCAACTTCAGAAGCTAATAACTATTGGAAGGATTAAGATTTTTCAATAGAAGTAATTTACAAATCTGTTTAACTTTCCGGAGCCAGTTGATATATAAAAAAAAGTTTTTGCCTGGAATACCCCTTTAATGATCTTGAAGAGGGATTACAAAATACAATTTCAATATTTGTAGTTGACACCAAACTGGGTAAGGTGATACCCAAAGAGGAGGATAACATAATATTACAGAGGGATCTGGGGAAGCTAAAGATTGGGCAGAGGAATTGTTTATTAAGTTTAATGTGGATAAATTAAGATTATGCACTTGGGCCAAAGCAACAAGATATATGACTATGTGCTAAACAGCAAAACACCAGGTAAAACTACCCCTTAAAAAAGGACTTGGGTTATGGGTGGACAGTTAACTATAGTGACCAGTGCCAGGCAGCTGTTGCCAACGCACATAAAGTCATGGGATGCATCAAAAAAATGCATAGAGGCTCATGACAAGTATATAGTTTTGCACTTAAAATATTGTACTCAATTTTGGGCACCTGTATATAAAAAGGACACTGCTGAACTGTAGTGGGTGCAGAGGAGGGCAACAAAATAATTAAGATAATGGTGTAATGGTTAGACTGCAGCACCAAGCCAGGCTTGGAGCTATTTAGTTTAGAGAAGAGACGTCTTTGGGGTGATCTAATCACAATGTGCAAATATATGAATAGACAGTACAACTGTCGTAATGTTTTCATACTTAGGCCTGTAACCATAACAAGGGGGCATTCTGTACTTCTAGAGGAAATAAGGTTTTGCCATGATCAAAGATTCTTTACTGTAAGAGCAGTGAGTCTGTGGAACTCTCTGCCACATGATGTTGTGATGGTCGATTCATTGAACAAGTTCAAGAGGAACCTGGATGCCTTCCTTGAAAAATATAATATTACAGGCTATGGTTACTACTAGAGATGAACGAACTTACAGTAAATTCGATTCGTCACGAACTTCTCCGCTCGGCAGTTGATGACTTTTCCTGCTTAAATTAGTTCAGCCTTCAGGTGCTTTGGTGGGCTGGAAAAGGTGGATACAGTCCTAGGAAAGAGTCTCCTAGGACTGTATCCACCTTTTCCAGCCCACTGTAGCACCGGAAAGCTGAACTAATTTATGCAGGAAAAGTCATCAACTGCCGAGCGGAGAAGTTCGTGATGAATCGAATTTACTGTAAGTTCGCTCATCTCTAGTTACTACTAAATTTTTAGAGGTGGGATGTTGATCCAGGGACTAATTCAGATTTTTTCCCTAGTATGGAACAATTGGCCTCTGCCAATATGTATACACACAGCTGAGCTAGGATGAAACAAATTACTTATTTGCTTCTTTAAGGGTTCCATTTCTAATGTGTCAAACCAACTCATGTGCACATTTACTGTGGTTTTCATTTAGTTTTGCCAGCACCGTCCTCTTTAAAGGACATCTGCAGCAAAATACAGCTTTTCCCCTATTCACAGGATAGGGGATGTGTTTGATCGCGGGGGTCCGACCCTTGGGACCCCCCGCAATCTCCTGCACGGTGCCACACCACGGCTCTCCTGTGCAGGAGGCGTGCCGGCCACAGCATGACTGGCATGCTTCCTCGATGGCATGCTTCCTCGATGTATCTCTATGGGAGAGGCGTTCGTGCCTCCCTCCTCTCCATAGAACTGTATGGGGAGGGGGCGTTGAGGGGGAGTACCATTGACCTCAGAGAGGTCAACGTTACACGCATTAGCCTTTCACATAGAGCGGCAATGCAGGGCCATGTTTGGGAGATCGTGGGGGGGTCCCAGCTGTCGGACCCCCGCGATCAGACACTTACCCCCTATTTGTAAGGGGGGGGGTTGGTGTAAAGTCACTCTTGTCTATTTTGGTGTAAATTATTTTTTGAAATTGCTATTCTACTATGAACATTTTCAGCTAAATGTAAAGAAAACTCTTAAGATGGTACATTATTTGCAGAGATAATGCTCTCTTACTTGGTTATTTAAGACCCTGAATACACCCATTACAGAGACTCAGAGCACTCGAAATGTCGGTGTCCAAATTGGCAGGTTTCAAAATGAGGAGAAACCCTGCCTTTTGCTGAGTTATTTTTTTAAGCTAGCAATTTGGCAAAAATCACTGGCATGGCTGACGGCCAAAACACAAATACTTCCATTGTCGAGAGCTTTAAAACTCATTCAATGATCAGCATTTCACAGCTTTTGTTTGTGGCAGGAGGCGTTGAAGTTTACAGCAATGTTTACATACCCTTTAATTTCAGCATCAGTTCTTAGCATTTCATAGTAATTATTTGTTAAGTGACTGCTTGATCTGGCCATAAAGGAGCAGTTTCATGTTTATGAAGAACAGAGCCAATTGTTTGCCCCTTCTCTGATTTTAGATGCACTGATCTCGCTTATCTCTTTGTAATGAGATTCCTGAGCGGACTGTTAGATTGGCACAAGGGACTCCACAATGTTATTTTAAGCAAAAGATTCTTATGTCCATAGCACTCACAGATGGTATCCATTGTGTGTGCATTAGTAAAGCATGTTTCACTAGAATCAACATAACCTTTAATTACCCATTCGTAGCCATTTTGCATAGACCATAGACTGGATTCACGTAATGTTTTCATTAATGCCAGGTGAATGCACAAGCTCTGGCAAGTTGCACAATCTCAAACAGAAGGAAATACAGTATTATCTGAAAGTACACAGGTAGTTGGCACCTTATGCATTTGTGTTGCTTTTTTGAGATTTAAATACTAAAAATAGAATAGTCAAATTTACTAAGTAGTGTAAAATATTTTGATAGGTCTGGCTTTGACTTTTCCAAGCTAATGTTTACTATTATGCAGATATGTCATGCATGACTCTGAAAAAATATTTTAAAACAAATATATCAGATGCAAATTTACATCACATTACCTGCCTGCATGGGGATGTGTACATAGGCCCCTTTCACACTACAAAATTACTCCGTTTTAAAGATCCGTACGAAATTCCGTCTGAAAATCAGCTGAAAACGGCAGTTACAAAATCCTATACAAAATCTAATAGCCGTTTTAACCCGTTCTAGCCCATTATTAATAACGGACGTTATTTTGTGACGGAAGATAGTAACGGGAGAAATAGTGCATGTACATACTCTCTGCTCCCCACTCATGTCTGTGGCCAGGCCTGGATGGACATTTTCTTCTTTGGCCTCTAGTGACCATTAAGTGGTCACTAGAGCATTGCAGAGGAAAACATTACAGTTCTCCAGAGATCACTAAACAGACACTAGGGTCTGTAGAGGTAAATGCTGATTCAGGCCTGGCCACAGAGAGCAGTGGGGAGCAGGTAAGTATTTTTATGACACTTCTCTGGGGCTAAGTATATCTGCTCAGTGAAACCAAAAGTGAATCACAAAAACTTTTTTTGTTAATGCTTTTTTTTTATTTGGAAAGAATCCAATTGGTTCAAAATCAATTTCCTTTAGATTCCAATAGTTTAACATACTTTTATGATTTAGCATACTTCTGTCTATAGACAAACGTCCTTTAAGCTATTTTCTGCAAATAAGTGTAACACCCTCTGGCTTATAGCAGTGGTAATATATATGTGTTTAAAAAAAAACCTTTTAACCTTGATTATGGGAGGTTCCTTTTGATTCCATATGTTACCAACCTTTTATTATATATCAACAATATTGAGTGTAGTGAAAATCTTCCTAGGCGACATAATATACCCCACAAACCATGTCCAAAAAATCCAGACACTGAAGTTTAACATTTAGTTTGGCAGAATGATAAAATGTGTATGTTTAAGGTAATAATCCCTGGCAGGATTCCTCCACCTTTAGGACTAGCACCTCTGCTGTTAGGCACCTCCTAAAACACCATTTCTTCTCACAAATATAATTCTTCTGCAGCTTCTAAAATAAATACGTATTCCCGCTTAGTTTTCACTTTTTTGGGTAAACTATTTTTTATGACCCCAAAGACTCATTTGTCAAATCAGTTCATTTTCCCCAGACTTATGTTAATCTCCGTGTGTAGGAAAACATTTAGCTTATTCTTCAAGGCTGAACTTTTGCACTGAAAGCACCTTCCCTGCAAGCTTCCTCCCACCCAAGTGACTGGTAAAAAATACAAATGCCGTGCTTGTCATGAGCACAGGCTGTAAAGGCAAGGCATTGTGGTTTAAGAAAAACAACTTGCATTGGTGCAGACGCGGTGGGTGCTGAGGATCTGCCGTACCTACAGCTGTGGAACTGCAGCTGGCAGAGATTAATGTGGCTGCATGGGAAACCATAAAGTCACCCACACCGCTCCCTGTACAACAGTCCACACCTCCGGCGGTCTGGGAGCTGTTGTTAGTTGGAGTAACAGCAGTAATAAAGTGACTTGGAAAACTGCTCCTTCTTATTGGAAAAAAATAGGTACTTTTTGATCTTTCTGGAAGGGGATCATGTGAAGAACATGAAAGTCTGACATTGAAACCTTGTTAGCCTAAGCATTTCATCCAGAAAAAAATATGATAGGAATTTATGATTTTTTTCCCCCCTCTAAACTATAATTTTTCAAGGTTAGTGTGACATAAACCGTAATCCTGTGGAGTTCTCTTGTTACGACACCTGTATGACTGGAACTATTCATTAAGTTACTTGGATTTACTGCTGTGGATTTGTGCTTTAAAAAATACTTTCACATCCAAAGCGGCTCAAAGTGGTACTCA
The DNA here is from genome assembly GCF_029499605.1 of Hyla sarda. NCBI lineage: Eukaryota > Metazoa > Chordata > Amphibia > Anura > Hylidae > Hyla > Hyla sarda. The sequence continues at coordinate 331,434,098 of NC_079189.1, read as the reverse complement.
GTGTGCAGTTGGGCTGTTAATTGTTTGGACTATAGGTTTTTTACACATCCACCAATCCCATAATGCTTAGAATCTTACTAGGATTGAATGCTATCGGTTGCACTACAGAAACTGTGCAACAAATATGGATTTATACGTTCCACCAAGTCATGAGTCACATTGTTTTATTGCTTTTTACATATAAAATTTACAGTGTGCTTGTTGATGGGCACTATTGGGAAAGCACTCTTTTGGAAGCATTGCAGAAAATGTAGGCATATAAGGGTCCATAATAATATTGAGATGTAATAAAAATACATGTTTTTTCAAGTTAGCAATATTTTATAGTAAATGTAATAGATTTGAAGATAATAATACATAGAAAATATATACAAAAATGCCCATGTAGCTTAGGTATTATGCAAATCAATTATTATTTACTAAAACCAGTATATACTATTTATAAAGAATATAAGGTTTTACTGTTATGGCTGATTGATGTGTTGATCTGAAACACTTTTATTGTCTGGTCTGGGGTGGCAGCACAATGGGGTGGCAGACCTTCATAATATTAGGCAGGTGGATTTAAATGGGCACTGTCAGATCCAAAAACTTTTTATATGTTGTTACTGATGAAAATCAAAAACCTTTTGTAGCATGGTTGTGTTAAATATATTGTATATTTAATAAAGAAAACTGCCCTGAAAATCCCACCACTAGGGGTCCCCATATCTACTGGGACACTAACCAGTCCTGCAGCAGCTTTAGGCTTGTCTATGAGTCATGGACAAGAGATAACTGGACAAGGCTGTATGAGCGGTCTCACCAATCACTTACCACCACCACAAGGGAGGGACACACCCCCTTCCCCTGAGAGGATTTCTAACACTGTGAGTTAATGAAAAGAGGTATTTTAATAATAAATATAGGTGATAGAGGCATAAAAACTATGGTCAGGATTAGGTACTGTGTAACATATTAATATTATTTTTTGGGGATCTGACAGGTGCATTTTAAAGTATCTGTGTCTTTATACTATGCTGCATTAGGTTAGACCAACTTCATATAGCACTAGGTCTACACTTCTATTAAACAATGTCAAACAAAAAATATTGTGTTACTTTGCTACTAGGAGTGATCAGAAAACACTGGGCACTTACATTTTTAAGTTTGATATACATAAAAGAGGTTTGCTCTCCAAATGACATTGCACCACTCCACTCTGTATACACAGCAGCCAGCCATCAATGAGCCGTTTTGGCACACAGGACAGCATAGTCCAATAACAGATCCACTTTAATGTTAAAAATCATAGGTGTGTAGTACATATAGCCCTTTTTTATTTAAAAACTTGTTACATTACCAGCATTATAGCACTTATGGTGTGCAAGGACAAAGGCTCTTCTCTGGTACTCTAATGCCAATCCTATGATAATTATATATATCCTGTACTATAAATCTGATTCCAATTTTGTAGTTATATAAGACCATTATTTTATTTTTTGTGATCACTACTTCTTGAGGATACAATAGGTCACAGAAGCCTAATACACTTCTGCTAGATTATGTGCAGTTATTGAGAAATTTAAGACCCAAGGATACATAATATAGAGTTGAACAATCCCCTTTGTCTCTCTGATGATTGCTTTGGCAAGAAGAATATTTCCGTGGAAGAATAGAGACAAGCATTCTGATGCCTTTTTTACATGTAAAATCCTTCTGGTTAGGGGATTTATATATCAGCATAAGGATCAATAGAAGCTGCATTGTGTTTCCTAGTGTGGTCAGTGGATCAATGTGTTGCCCCCAGCAATGGGTTTCTAAATATTCTCATGCTTCCAGGCCCATTCACACAAATGTGTAAGACTTGGGATTTCTAAATAGAGTATACCTGCATGGCCCCAGGATGACCTGTCAGATAAATATTTTATAGCAAGTTATCTAGTGTATTCATGAGTATATAAATATTATTTTCCATATTGCATTTCAAAATAACACACATTGAAATGAAATTTACTCTTACAAGGTAAAACATTCAGTGGATTAACAGCATACTTTAGAGGATGCTATTTTGTTAGCTTAACACACAGTCATGAAGATGAGCTTGTCCAGGTACCTTTGAGCGATGGGTAAGCATCGACAGATTGGGTGTCATTAATTGTTCTAGACATCCATATTGTATTAGCTGTTTTAGCCCCTTAGCTCCCAAAACTCAGAGCCACAGGGGCTCCTAAATATTTCTTTTAGTAAGGGGTCTAAAGTAGGACAGTGCTGATAAATCTGAAATGATGTTACACATATCTGTGGTGGCCCAGAGTTGTTATTCTGTACACCTGCCCGTCCTGTGAGGTGGCTTCCATTTCAGTGTTCCCCTGGGTCCACATCCCTCCTAAGGACTATAAAGTGTAATAAATGTTCATGTTATATGCTGGTTACTCTTTTGAGGCATTTGTCTCTTTAAATCTTTGTTGTCAAGGCCTATGTTACCAAGGAAGGTGTAAGGTGAACAGGTGACTTGTTGGTGACCTATGGAACCCCTCTAAATTGCTCCCTTATATACCAGGGAGGAGCTAGCCTAGTCAGTTGAGTTGAGCATAGAGTTCTGCTGAGGCACAGCCAGGTGAAAACCTGGGAAGTTGTTTGGTATTCCTGAGGGAGGCAAAAGGCCTAGTCATACAGCCACGCAGCTACTACTTGTTAACCCCTGCAGATGAAAGTCAAAGCCTGGCGCTAAGCACAAATACAGGGGACAAGTCTAGTCAAGTTAGTCAAGCCTGTCATGTACTAAATTCAGCGTGGGTTGCACAAGTTAGTCCAAGTCCACTACAAGTCCCAGCAAGCCAACAAGCTTCCTAAAGTTCACTGAGCATCTCCTTGGGCCTAAACTGAGCTGTAAAGACTGTAACACCTTGTCTGCCTCAGTAAAGTGCAGTTGTTCCATAACCTTGCATTGGAGTGATTACTCACCCGGTGCCTGGCCCAGAAATCATTGACCATACATCAGGTGGTGTAGAGGATAACAGCGCCCTGGCATCACAAACAAAAAGGGTTAATGCCACCTGCCCTAAGGGTTAATACCATCTGCCCTTCCAACACCCTCACCACATATCCACAGATTATTGTGAGCATTCTCTCCTAAAATGTTTTTGAATGTTACCCAACTAGGGCTACACGCTCTCATGGCTTGGGCACCTTCATTCAGTCAAAATGGTAACAACAACCCTTCTTGATTGATTTAGCATGTCTTGCACCCAGAGAGGCTAATTTTGGACAAATTGTACCTTACCCCATCAACACACTTCCTTGACATTTAGGATAATTTGTGTTTAATTGACATTATATATTATATACCGTTACCCCGAAAATAAGACGTAGCCATTAAATAAGCCATACCAGCAGTTCGATCTAGTAGGCGTGGATTATCAACCCCTTAAGGACTAAGCATTTTTCAGTTTTTGCACTTTTGTTTTTTCCTCCTTACATTTAAAAAATCATAACCTTTTTTTTTTGCACCACCAATTTTACTTTGCAATGACATCAGTAATTTTACCCAAAAATCTACGTCGAAATGAAAAAAAATCATTGTGCGCCAAAATTGAAGAAAAAAATGCCATTTTGTAATTTTGGGGGCTTCCGTTTCTACGCAGTAAATTTTTTGGTAAAAATGACACCATATCTCTATTCTGATTAAAATGATACCCTACTTATATGCGATTGATTTTGTCGTACTTCTGTAAAAAATCATAACTACATGCACAAAAATGTATACGTTTAAAATTGTCATCTTCTGACCCCTATAACTTTTTTATTTTTCGACGAACAGGGTGGTATTTAGCGCCATGATCTGAATTTTTTATTGGTACCATTTTTGTTTTGATTTGATTTTTTGCTCACTTTTTATTAATCTTTTATTGTATAAAAAGTGACCAAAAATATACTATTTTGGACTTTGGAATTTTTTTGCGCATATGCCATTGACCGTGCAGTTTAATTAATTATATATTTTAATGGTTCAGACGTTTACGCACGCGATGATACCACATATGTTTCTTTTAATTTTTATTTACACACTTTTTTTTATATGAGAAAAGGGGGGTGATTCAGATTTTTATTAGGGAAGGGGTGAAATCACATTTATTAACATTTTTTTTTTTGCAGTGTTATAGCGCCCTCTAGGGGCTGTAACATTGCACATACTGATTGCAAGCACTGTTCAATGCATTGCCATAGGAATGCATTTATCAGTGTTTTCTGTGCTTGATTGCTCAAACCTGGATTTCAGGCTTGGAGCAATCAAACGCTGATCGTACAGCCGGTAAGAAGGTAAGACACCTCCCACTGTCTCCCATTTTAGACGTTGCAATCAACTTTGATCGCTGCGTCTAAAATGTTAATCGCCAATTGGGCTGATGTCCAGTATTAGCCGCGGGTCCTAGTGCTGATAGCCACCGGGATCCCGCAGATACAAAGCGCGCTCAGCTTCTGAGCACGCTTCACAGATCGGGAGCCGGCCACAGGACGTAAATATACATCCATGGTCGTTAAGGGGTTAAAGCTAATGAAGACGGCCAGCCCTTCTTGACAGGTACTGTACTGTAGGGATGTCCTTACAACAGTGGCAGGTCCTGTGTCCCAGCTGATCCTGGGACGGCAGCTGACATATAGGGCAGCGTGTCCCAGCTGATCAGCGGGACATGACTTCTGTGCAACGGCGGCGGGTCCCAGGATGGCAGCTGACAAGCAGCGCAACGTGTCCGAGCTGATCAGCGGGACGGGACTTCTGTGCAGCGGTGGTGGGTTCCAGGACGGCAGCTCATATGCAGGGCATCATGCATGCATAAGATGTCCCCTGAAAAAAAGCCATGATGAGTCATTTTGAAGAAAATTAAATATAAGACAGTGTCTTATTTTCGGGGAAACACGGTACTTGGCGATCAAGGCTTCTGCCAATCCTTCAACTTTTTTAACTTTGAACCTTTCATTGGTGGTAAATGAACCACCTCGCCATTTCCATTTTTTTTTTTCTGGTAAAAAAATACAGTTGAAGAATTCTGCTGCTTCTATGGTCCCCCAATGCAACAATGATTTTTCCTTTTCCAAATTTTCCTTTTCCCATTAGCCCCCATCAGAACTTCCTAAATGTCTTCTAAAAGAACTCAGCTTGAGCGAATTTGTTTGGTAGAGGAAATGATCTCCATCTTACTTTCTAACCCTCAAATTCCTTAGGGCCGTCCATATCCCTGTGTGAGTCTGATCACTGCTGTTGATTCTCAGATAAGGCAGCATAAACCTGGTGACAGATTTTCTTTAACCCCTTAAGGACGGACCCTTTTTTTCACCTAAATGACCAGGCTCTTTTTAAAAAATAAAATTGACATTTGTCTCTTTAAATGGTAGTAACTTTAGAAAACTTTTTCTGAGCACTTTTGAGATTGTTGACACATGCAGCATTTTTTGTGACAAACTACAAAATATTGTGGAAAACGTAAAAATTTCTGGCGTTTTTTTTTATAATTTTTTTTATGGTGCTCACTGTGAGGTAAAAGTTATGTTATATTTATTCTTTGGGTCGGTACGATTATGGCAATACCCATTTTATATAGCTTCTTCCTTCTCTTTTTTTTCCCCTTTTTTGTGTTATCATTTTCTGACAGCCATAACTTTTTTTATTTTTTGTCCGTCGCCATTGAGTGAGGGCTTATTTTTTGCGGGACAAGCTTTACTTTTTATTGGTATCATTCTGTGATACATGCTACCTTTTGATCTTTTTTATTCCGCTATTTGCACCAAAAATGGCGATTTTGCACTTTTTTGTTGTTGTTTTTTTTTTTTATGGTGTTCACGGTTGTGAATAATTTACATTATAGCTTTATAGTACACATCATTATGGACATGGCAATTCCTAGTATGTATATGATTTGTGTGTTTTTTTTAATGATAATACAGGGCTTTTATTGGGAAAGGGGCCTTTATAAAAAAAAATTACACTTCATACTTTTATTGAGGAACCTTTTATTATTTTATTTTTCACTTTTTACATGTTATACTATGCTGCAATACCTTTGTACTGCAGCATAGTATAACCTGATGAGCTGCACACACTATACCATGTGCAATCCAGCCACAGGCTGGATCTCACAGGCTTTCGTAGCTGGCAGACAGGAGGCCATCAGCTGGCCTCCTGCTGCCCTAGCAACTTACAGCAACCCGCGATCATGATGCGGTGCCGCCATTGGTGAACAGCAAAGATGCCGCAATTAGTATTGATCACGGCATCTATGGGATTAATGCTGCCTGGACTGGCGTGATCGCAGCCTTGGCAGCTGCGGCGGGAACCTGGCTGTGATGGCTTCTAAAATACATATTGGATCTACATGGAAAACTGTTTCTCTCTGTTTAGAAGCAGTGAGATGGGGCCAATGTCCGGCATTAATCCTTTAGATGCCACAATCAAAGTTGATCATGGTGTCTAAATGCAACAAAATCGGGTGTCCCGATAAGCTGATAGGACAGCAGGAGGGCCCTTACCTGCCTCTGTGCCATCCAATCAGCTTGGCAGCCTGGTGCAATGTAGCACCAATTACATCAATCAATGCTGTGCAATGGCATAGCATTGAATAGTGTATGCAATCTAAAGATTGCAAGCAATAGATCCCTATGGGGGAAAAAAAAGTGATACATTTTTTTTTAAAGTTAATAAATATGAATAAGCCCCCTCTTTAATAAAAGTTTGAATCACCCCTCTTTTATAAATAAAATAATGTAAGCAAAATAAACATATGTGGCATCACTGCAAGCCTTAATGTCTGAACTATAGAACATAATGTTAAAGGACATCTATTGTGCAATTTGAATAGGGGATAAGTTCTAGATTGCGGGGGCTTCCGTGCACTGGGGTCCCCACCATCTCCTGGATGGGGGCCGCGGCAGTCTGCAGGAAGTGGCCCATGGCAACTAATCATATGACTTCTTTCAATTTTGAAAAGGCCTCTGAAAAATGAAAGAAGTGATCTGATTGGTTGCTATGGGCAATTCAGCAACTTTTCCACTGGGCAGGATTTGATAAATCTCCCCAATGTGTCATTTTACCTAAAAGTGCACTGCGTAGAAACGGAAGCCCCCAAAATTTACTAAATTACCTTTTATTTCAATTTTGCCCCACATATAATTTTTTTTGGTTTCGCTGTGGATTTTATTATAAAATTATTGATGTCATTGGAGTTGCAAAAAACAAAAGCCCTCCTATAGGTCTGTAGGGAGAAAATAGAAAGCGTTATGATCATAAGAAGGTGAGGAGGAAAAATTTAAAAATCCCTCAAGGGGCTTAAATCTTCATAATTTTAAAGTCTGGATTTTCACAGAAGATTTTACTTATGTATAGCAATGAAATCTACAGGTAAATCTACAGCAAAATAGATATAGATATTGCATGCATACTGGGGAGTAAAATCAGCAATGGATTTGCAATGAAAATATACATAGGGGGGAAATTTATCAAAACCTGTCCAGAGGAAAAGTTTCCAAGTTGCCCATAGCAACCAATCAGATCGCTTGTTTCATTTTTAACAAGACCTCTACAAAATGAAGGAAACAATCTCATTGGTTGCTATGGCCAACTGGGCAACCTTTCCTCTGCACAGGCATTGATAAATCTCCCCCAGGATGTGGAATTGCCCTTATGGTTAACTCTATTAAATAGTAACAATTTAGGTAGTTTTCTTTCTTTTTATATGTATTTCACAGCATTTGACAACTCAAAACACCTTCTATTTGCTGTAAAAATTGTCATAAACAAGCAAGTCCAGGCATCAAGTATTGTTAGTTATGACATACTTATGACTAACTTATAAAGATCCCACAGTGGGCAATACTATTATTATAATAAACATCATGTTTTCTTAAAAAAATAGCAAATATGTAACATTTTCTCCCATGATGCTTTCATCACTTGTACTAAAAATAAATGGTGTGTTCTATATATACGCTGCTTAAAAATATAAAGGGAACACTAAGATAACACATCCTAGATCTGAATGAATGAACTGAACTGAATGAATAAAAACTTTCATTTTCACATAGTTAAATGTGCTGACAACAAAATCCCACAAAAATTATCAATGGAAATCAAATTTATCAAGCCATGGAGGTCTGGATATGGAGTCACACTCAAAATCAAAGTGAAAAACCACACAACAGGCTGATCCAACTTTGATGTAATGTTCTTAAAACAAGTCAAAATGAGGCTCAGTAGTGTGTGTGGCCTCCATGAGCCCGTATGACCTCCCTACAACGCCTGGGCATGCTCCTGAAGAGGTGGTGGATGGTCTCCTGAGGGATGTCCTCCCAGACCTGGACTAAAGCATCCGCCAACTCCTGGACAGTCTGTGGTGCAACATGGCATTGGTGGATGGAGTGAGGCATGATGTCCCAGATGTGCTCAATTGGATTCAGGTCTGGGGAACGGGCGGGCCAGTCCATAGCATTAATGCCTTCCTTCGCTGCTACTCTGCTCCGTGCTTTTTAGACTCAAAATGTCCCACTGCAGTCAGCGTATCACTAGCCGCAGCGCTGTCATGCATCGGCAGGTGATAGGCTTAGTGTACTGTCATGTAAGTAGCCCAAGCTCCTTACACCACAGTGCTCTCAGCCTATCACCAGCCGAGGAGGGACATTGTTGGGCTGGCGATACGCTGACTGCAGTGTGACGTTCCGAGCCTAAGAAGCATGAAGCCGAGCATCAGCGGAGAAACGGGACGCCGATACCGGAACAACGGGGGAATGTAGGAAGGTGAGTTAAAGTTTGTTGTTGTTTTTTTTATTGTTTTTGCAGTCTGGGTACTGGGGGACATAAAAGTTTTCCTCTGCATATCTCCTTTAAGATAAATGGAATTCTGCTGTAAGTGGATTCCGCTCTGAATTTATTATATCCATGATGTGCATGGACCCTTGTTACTGAAGCTTTTACTTGGCTCAGTTATTAGCTCTGTCTTCAGGGGCAGGCTAAAATTCATGTGGACTTCAAGCCATCCAATGGGAGGGATACCTGCCTCCACCTACCTGATGATTCCTCCTGTGACATTACGTTTACTGGAGGGAAAAGGAAGTCAGAGAGAATGTGAGATCACACGAAATAAAGAAATCACAGGCAGGGCAATCATGTAATCTAGACTGAGAACACAGAAAGTGATGGAAATATAAATTGAAAGTGTATATAAAGCATACAACTCCCATAAATACAATTCTATTTTATTGAAAAGTCTGGGACACTCTCTTTAAAAACTATGTATGAAATATTATTCTAGTACATTGCAGGGAGGCCTTTTATATAAAGTATTTAGTGTTGGGTTTTGTAATGCACTGTTGACAACATAAGACCACAAAGCTCAAAGATCAATCTCATTTTGGCCAATGGTATTGAAGAAGATATTTAAGAGCGCTGGGACAAATATCACTTAGGCAGCAAGCCTTTAATGGTGGGTCTTGTGCCAGAATCCTAGAAAAAATTGCTATAGGGCTGGTTGATTAAAATGACCCTTTTAAGTTAGCTTGGCGAGTGTTGCACATGAATCATTGTGACCACACATTAGCAGGTAACAACACAAAGAACTTCTTCATGTCTGACCATTTAATGCTGTATCCTATCTAGACTTAAAGGGGTACTCTGGGGGTAATTTTTTTTAAAATCAACTGGTGCCAGAAAGTTAAACAGATTTGTAAATTACTTCTATAAAAAAAAATGTAATCCTTCCAGTACTTATTAGCTGCTGTATAATACAGAGAAAGTTCATTTATTTTTGAATTTCTTGCTTGTGAATACCTACCAAGTGCTCCCTGCCAGAGGGCTGGGAAAATGCTAGGAGGAAACCTTTATGCAGTCTCCTGCTAATGAAAAATACCTGGGTCGAATGGGTGGAGCAAAGCTCACTTTGGTGTGGTTGCACTGCGGCGGTCATTGTTACTGTGATGCTTTGTCAGTGGGGTGGTGCGGCTCAGAGCCAGGGGCTTGGTGAGGCAGCAGTGGGGCTGCCTGGCCACTGGGTCGCTCCCCCTGTGTGTTGTGGGTGTTGGTGGCCGCCCTCTGGCACTACGCGAATGTAGGGTTAGGGACCTACTCTGAATAGGTGACCTTGACGTGGCGAGTGGGCTTGTACTTTTTGATCAAAATGTATACTAACAACCTGCTAGTGTTTTATGCTGAGAAGCAAGTAGATCAAAATACAAATTGTGGATGTGCGGCTGTGTTTCTTTTTCTCTATTTTTGTTTTACAATTAATAAACATATATAAAATATATTGTTAATGATCCCATATGTGGTGAACAGTGTAAACATAAAAAAAGTCCAATATGGCTGCTTTTTGGTCACACCACCCCCCCCCCCCCCCCCTAAAAAAAATTCAAAACGGTACCAATAAAAACTACTGATCATTGCACATGGCATATATGGCAAAATGAAAAAAGTTATAGGGGTCAGAATAGGGCAATTTTAAAATATTTTTTTATTAACATTTATTTATTTCTTTTTTAAAGCAGCACACAAATAGAAAAACATGGAAATGATTTTATTTATATTGACCCACAGAATAAAGAAAATATGTCAGTTTTACCGTAAAGTACACTGTCTTTTTTTCTGAATACCAGATTTTCTAAACATGCAGTGGGGGTAATTTATCAATGTTGGTGTAGGTAAAGTGATTACCGTATTTATCGGGGTATACCACGCACCGGCCTATAACACGCACCCTCATTTTGCCAAGGATATTTGGGTAAAAAAAGTTTTTTACCCAAATATCCATGGTAAAATGAGGGTGCGTGTGTGCGCGTGTATACCCCGATACATCCCCAGGAAAGGCAGGGGGAGAGAGGCCGTCGCTGCCCGCTTCTCTCCCTCTGCCTTTCCTGGGGTCTAGAGCCGTGCTGCCGACCCTTCTCTCCCCCTGGCTATCGGCGCCGCTGCCCGTTCTGTCCCCCTGACTATCGGTACCGGCGCCGATAGCCAGGGGGAGAGAAGGGGCAGCGGCACCCATTGCCGGCGCCGCTGCCCCGTTGCCTCCCCCCATCCCCGGTGGCATAATTACCTGGGTCGGGTCCGCGCTGCTGCAGGCCTCCGGCGTGCGTCCCCTGTGTCGTTGCTATGCACGGCGCGGCGCACTGACGTCATGCGCCGCGCCGTGCAGCGCATAGCAACGACGAAGGGGACGCACGCCGGAGGCCTGCAGCAGCGCGGACCCGACCCAGGGAAACCACGATGTCCTGATCAGCTGAAAGGCAATGGGAGGGCCCCTACCGGCCTCCTCTCCGTCCGATCTGTTCCAGGCTCTGCAGGCTGGAGTAATCAAGAACATATGACACTGATCAATGCTATGCTAGGGCATAGCATTAAACAGTGTATGCAGTCTAATGATTGCATGTAAAAGTCCCCCTGGGGGGCTAAAAAAAAGTGTAAAAAAAGTTTTAAAAAATTGTTAATAAATGTGATTTAACACCTTCCCAAATAAAAGTTTGAATCCCCCCCTTTTCCCCATAAAAAAATATGTAAACAAAAAACATAAACATATGTGGTATTGCTGCATGCGTAAATGTCCAAACTATAGAAAATATCATTTTAATTGAACCGCACAGTCAATGGTGTACACATAATAAATGACATATTTTTGGGCACTTTGTATACCTTAAAAAGATATGTGTAAAAAGCTATCAAAAAGTCCCTTCAATGCAAAAATGGTACCAATAAAAACTTCAGATCATGGTGCCAAAAATGAGCCAATGAGCCCTTCTACAGCCCCGTATACAGAAAAAAGTAACAGTTATAGGCGTCAGAAGAGGACATTTCTAAACATGCAAATTTTCATACAAATAGTAATATTTTTAAATTTTAATCGTTTGGACCTAAAGAATGAAAATAAGGTGTAATTTTTACCAAAAAGTGCACTATGTAGAATCTGTAAAATTTTTACTATTTTGCCCCACAAAGTTTTTTTTTTTTGTTTCACCGTAGATTTTGTGGTGAAATGATTGATGTCATTACAAAATACAATTGCTGGTGCAAAAAACAATCCCTTATATGGGCCTGTAGGTGCAAAATTTAAAGCGTTATGAAGGGGAGGTGAAAAAAAATTACAAAAAAGTGCAAAAATGAAAAAAGCCTGCGTCATTAAGGGGTTAATACATTACCACTGCACATGACAATTGGAAATGTGTTCTACTCCAATACTTTTAACAAAAGTACTTACAGCTACACCACAGCTACAATAAATGCACAATATTTTTGCGCAATTAAAGGAGAACTCCAGAACATAAAAATTGTCCCCCATAGTGCCGGCAGTAAAAAAATAAAGCTGTACATACCTTCCTCCGCTCCCCCGGGGCCTCTGGTGACCGTCTCCGATCTCCGCCGCGATCCACTTCCTGGTTGCCGGTGGTCGGATGAATCAGCCAATCACCAGCCGCAGCGCAGTCCGACTCGGCCAGTGATAGGCTGAGCGGCAGTGTGACGTTTTCGGCCCCAGCCACAGGTGCCGGTGAAGAGAAGAATTTTGTGTCCTGAAGCGTTTTCACACTGCCGCTCAGCCTATCGCCGGCCGAGTCGCACTGCGCTGCGGCTGGTGATTGGCTGATTCATCCGACCACCAGCAACCAGAAATTGGATCACGGTGGAGACCGGAGCCGGTTACCGGAGGCCCCGGGGAGTGGAGGAAGGTATGTACCATCAGGTGACGGGCCGTATCGCGCGCATGCGCTACTTCAGACCAAGCGCATGCACACAAGGTCTGAAGAAGCGCATGCGCGCGATACGGCCTGTCACCTGAAGGTCTCCTTGCCACCCCGCTCCCCCGCACGCCAAGCTCCTGTGACATGGAATAAAGACTTCTGCATATACGGTCAGTGCTCTGCATCTTTCTTTCTCAATTGTACAGTAATATCTTATCTGCACACCAGCGTAGAGCACAGTACCACAGCAGTTACTCACAGAAAGGATTGCGGTTTATATGGGACACGCGAATCTGTTTGCTATATCAGTGATGCTTGTATAGAAAGGTGCGTAGCCACCCTCCTTCTGGATTTACTACATGACTCTTTATTTTTTTACTGCCGGCACTATGGAGGACAATTTTTATGTTCCGGAGTTCACCTTTAAGTAATTACACAAAAATTTGCCCCTAAATTAGACATGAAAACTATTCCCCCCCATTGTGATAAGTTGCTACACTTGGTTGCAGTTCATACTAAACACTCTGCTAGGTTGCTACACTTGATTGCAGTTAACACTAAACACACCATGCATTTGGTTTCAGTTCACACTGAACACACTGGGGTTAATTTACTAAAGTAATGGAACAGTTTTTCACGGGTTTTGCGCTGGGTTGTGTCGAACAAAGAATTTGCAACCCAAAAAGCCAACCAATCCGACTAATTCTCAATTTTATTCAGAAAAAAGGGGCATGACCTCCGGGAAATGGGGACGTGGCCACAAAAAGAGGCGCGCCTCCGATATTAAAAGAAAAAAAAATTCCAACGTATTTTATAATGTTCTCACATGAAGTGTTGTGGATTTGAGCTTAGAGCAGTTGTAAAAATGGAAAATGTAGGGAAAAGTGCAAAACGTAGGGTATATTAGTACACTCCACTTCACTCTTAGGCTAGATTCACACTACAGAATTTCTGCCTGCAATGCCGCATTGAAATTGCAGGTAGAAATTTTGCTTACTAAAATGTATAGTATAGTGAAAATGTATAGTTTCCGTTCACAAATTCACACTTCAGAATTTGTGAAGCGGAATTTGTGAATGGAAAATCCGCTTGAAAATTTCCGCCTGAAGAATGGCGTTGCTCATTATTCAGTCGGAAATACTCGCAGAACACATTGCAGTCTATCGGAGACTGATTCAGTCGGAAATTTTCTGCCCGGAGATTCCGCAGTGTTAACCTAGCCTTAGGGTCTATTCACACGGCAGAATTTCTGCTCATCTGCCCCAATTCTGCTTCCACTTTTGAGGCTTTTGTGCTGAATTGATGCAGAATTGGTGCTGAATCCAAACGGAAATTCTGCAGAAGTGTGAATGGGAATGTGGACTCCCATAGAAGTGTATTGGGCTTTCATTTGAAGAAGAATTCCACTTAAGGAAACTCTGCTGTGTGAATAGGGCCTTAGGGTGTATTCACACAGTTGGAATTTTCGCACCAATTACGATTCCGCTTCCTTGAGTGGTTACTGGCTTATGGGGATTTTGTGTGGAATTGGTGAGGAATTCATGCAGAATTTCCATATGCAGAAATTCAGAAGTGTGGAATCCCATAGAAGTCTATTGGGCTTTCATTTGAGGCCCAATTCCACAAGTGGAAATTCCGCACCAGGACGTACATTTACGTCCTGTCCATAACCGCGGGCATCGGAGCGATGCCCGTGTCATGCGCGGCTGATCCCGGCTGCTGATCGCAGCCAGGGACCCGCCGGCAATGGCCGACGCCCGCGATCTCGCGGGCGTCCGCCATTAACCTCTCAGGTGCCGGGATCAATACAGATCCCGGCATCTGCGCGATTTGAATGAATGATCGGATCGCCCGCAGCGCTGCTGCGGGGATCCGATCATTCAGAACGCCACACGGAGGTCCCCTCTCCTTCCTCCGTCCAGCTCCCGGCGTCTCCTGCTCTGGTCTGTGATCGAGCAGACCAGAGCAGAAGAAAGCCGATAACACTGATCTGTTCTATGTCCTATACATAGAACAGATCAGTATTAGCAATCATGGTATTGCTATGAATAGTCCCCTATGGGGACTATTCAAGTGTAAAAAAAAATGTAAAAAAATGTAAAAGTAAAAGTAAAAAAAAAGTGAAAAATCCCCTCCCCCAATAAAAAAGTAAAACGTCCGTTTTTTCCTATTTTACCCCCAAAAAGCGTAACATTTTTTTTATAGACATATTTGGTATCGCCGCGTGCATAAATGTCCGAACTATTAAAATAAAATGTTAATGATCCCGTACGGTGAATGGCGTGAACAAAAAAAAAAAAAAAAAGGCCAAAATTCCTACTTTTTTAATACATTTTATTAAAAAAAAAATTATCAAAAATGTATTAAAAGTTTTTTATATGCAAATGTGGTATAAAAAAAGTACAGATCATGGCGCAAAAAATGAGCCCCCATACCGCCGCTTATACGGAAAAATAAAAAAGTTAGAGGTCATCAAAATAAAGGGATTATAAACGTACTAATTTGGTTAAAAAGTTTGTGATTTTTTTTAAGCGCAACAATAATAGAAAAGTATGTAATAATGGGTATCATTTTAATCGTATTGACCCTCAGAATAAAGAACACACATCATTTTTACCATAAATTGTACGGCGTGAAAGCGAAACCTTCCAAAATTAGCAAAATTGCGTTTTTCGTTTTAATTTCCTCACAAAAATTGTGTTTTTTGGTTGCGCCATACATTTTATGATATAATGAGTTATGTCATTACAAAGGACAACTGGTGGCGCAAAAAACAAGCCCTCATACTAGTCTGTGGATGAAAATATAAAAGAGTTATGATTTTTAGAAGGCGAGGAGGAAAAAATGAAAACGTAAAAATTCAATTGTCTGAGTCCTTAAGGCCAATATGGGCTGAGTCCTTAAGGGGTTAAGGAAAGTCCTTGCTTAGTATGTGGACATGAAAAGTGTGGGGTCTATTCTAAAGATATAGGAACATAGACAATTTTTTGAATATACAAACATGAGGGAGATTGAGATTTATCAAGGGATTTAGAGTTTTTTTTTCTTACAAAAGTCGCACAAAAGTCGCATGTGCCCTTACAGTAAAGACATGCTGGGAGTTAAGGTAATGCATGCTGGGAGTTGTAGTTGTACTGCGGGGGCAGTTCACAAGCTTGTCACCCACCTGCACATCTCCCTCCCATGAAGCATGACTACAACTCCCAGCATGTCCTTACTGTAAGGGCATGTTGGGAGTTGTAGTCATGCGGTGCGAGTGGCAGGAGATGTGCAAGTGGGTGACAAGCTTCCCTGGCTTTATTGTCAACCACCTGCACTTCTCCCGCCAGCCTGCCGTCGCATGACTACAATTCCCAGCATGCCCTTACAGTGAGGACATGCTGGGAGTTGTAATCTGTGTATCCTGTGGACTACATCAATTACCAGCAGTTTTTTTGTTTTTGTTTAATGTTAATAAAATGGTTAACGAGGGCTTGTGGGGGAGTATTTCTTGGAAGAAAGGATTTTTTAAACACGTGTTGTTGTTTTTTTTTTTTACTTATCAGACTTAGTAGTGGAAGCTGTCTTATAGACAGAGTCCATTACTAAGTCAGGGTTAACCCCCAATTATTACCCCAGTACCTACCGCCACTGAGGTGCCAGGAAGAGCCGGTACCAACAGGCCCGGAGCGTCAAAAATGGTGCTCCTGGGCCTAGGCGGTAACAGGCTGGCGTTATTTAGGCTGGGGAGGGCCAGTAACAATGGTCCTTGCCCACCCTGGATACGTTAGGTTGTTGCTGCTTGGTTGGCATTTGGCCAGCCATATACCATCCAAGCAGCAATAGCCTGACGTTACCAGGGTGGGCGAGGACCATTGTTACTGGCCCTCCCCAGCCTAAATAACGCCAGCCTGTTACTGCCTAGGCCCAGAAGCATTTTTAATGCTCCGGGCCTGTTGGAACCCTGTGGCAGTGGATACTGGGGTAATAATTGGGGGTTAGCACTAGATATCTAATGGTCTCCGTCTATAAGACGGCTTCCACTACTAAGCCTGTCAAGTAAATTAAAAAAATAAATAAAAACACAACACGTTAATGAAACTTTTATTTAAAAATACACTACCCCACAAGCCATTGATAACCCTTTTACTAACATTAAACAAAAAAAAGAAAAAACGGTGGTCATCATAGTCCACCGAATCCGAAGTAGTCCACAGGATACACAGATCTGAAATGAGAAGAAAAAAAACAAACAAACAAACAAATAAAAATTGGGTTAGTACATTTAGGGGGAAAAAAGTGGTACAAAAAATGTAACCCCTACACGGTAACCCCGCATCATATCACGGCGGGCCTGGTGTCATAGTAAAGCCGGGACCCGCCGCTAATAGCGCACAGCGCCGATCGCGGCGCCGCACGCTATTAACCCTTTAGCCGCGTGCTCAGAGCTGAGCCGCGCGGCTAAAACCCAAAGTAAAAAGTGCCGGTTAACTCAGTGGGCTGTTCGGGATAGCCACAGGAGGGCCCCTACCTGCCTCCTCGCTGTCCGATCGCCGAATGACTGCTCAGTGCCTGAGATCCAGGCATGAGCAGTCAAGCGGTAAAATCATCAATCACTGGTTTCCTATGAGAAACAAGTGATCAATGATAAAGATCAGTGTGTGCAGTGTTATAGGTCCCTATGGGAGCTATAACACTGCAAAAAAAAAGTGAAAAAAAAAGTGAATGAATATCATTTAACCCCTCCCCTATTAAAAGTTTGAATCACCCCCTTTTCCTATAAAAAAAAAACACAGTGTAAATAAAAATAAACATATATGGTATCACCGCGTGCGGAAATGTCCGAATTATAAAAATATATTGTTAATTAAACCGCATGGTCAATGGCGTACGCACAAAAAAATTCCAAAGTCCAAAATAATGCATTTTTGGTCACTTTCTATATCATTTAAAAATGAATAAAAAGCGATCAATAAGTCCTATCAATGCAAAAATGGTACCGTTAAAAACTTTAGATCACGGTGCAAAAAATGAGCGCTCATACCGCCCCATACACGGAAAAATAAAAAAGTTATAGGGGTCAGAAAATGACAATTTTAAACGTATTAATTTTCCTGCATGTAGTTATGATTTTTTCCAGAAGTATGACAAAATCAAACCTATATAAGTAGGGTATCATTTTAATCGTATGGACCTATAGAATAAAGATAAGGTATCATTTTTACCGAAAAATGTACTATGTAGAAACGGAAGCCCCCAAAAGTTACAAAATGGCGTTTTTTTTTTCAATTTTGTCGCACAATGATTTTTTTTTCCGTTTCACCGTAGATTTTTTTTAGGTGCAAAATTAAAAGAGTTATGATTTTTTAAAGGCAAGGAGCAAAAAACGAAAATGCAAAAATGGAAAAAACCCCGGTCCTTAAGGGGTTAATAAACACACACACACACACACACTTCTATACATATCACAAATTTCTTCACAAAAAATTTGAGGTGGGATTACAAAGTGGTGTTCTGAAGTCATTTATTGTTTTTTGCTTATGTGTGCTAAAAAAAAAATCGTATTAAAAAGTGATTTATTGTTTATTGTCTATGTGCGCCAAATTTATCAACCCCCTGTGATAGTGTGATAAGTATGTCACACATAAGCAAAACCAAAGCAAAAAAAAAATAAATTACTACAGAACTCGCTTACCAAAGCATCAATGATAAATGTCCCCCATAGACTATTAACATAATGAACATACACTATTTCATTAAAATTTCTGCTTTAAACAAGATGTACTAATATTTTTCATTCATTCTAATAAATGTTTATTTTAAATTGCCCTTCTTTATTGAGTGCTGAGACCCCCTTGTGTCATAAGGCCGTGGATGTCAAATGCTGCAAGGAAGGTTTCACTTACTACTTATGGACTTTTGAATTATTCTTTTTATATCTAGTTTGGAAGATTTCATCTGAATAATAATAGCAATTTAAAGACACAGTACAAATGTTATGAATATCTGGTTCCTATGTAATTTAATTTGCCCAGCGGAAGATGCAATTGGCATCCCACACAGAGGAGTAGCGGCGAATGGGCAGCATCAGAGGGGTAGGGCAGATGAGTATTTTTTTTTTTTTATATGTCATGTTTCAATACATTTGGACGCATTAGCTAAAAATAGCCCCCAGCTTGGAAAGCCCTTTTAAAACAAGTGTTTGTAAATACTTCAGTACACTTGGTCATTTCTAGATAAGGGTGGGTTCACACCACGATTTTCTATACAGTTTTTGGATACGGTTTAAAAAAAACAAAAACGTATGCAACTGTACAGAAAACCATGCCCATAGACTTTCCATTTAAAACCATATGCACCATATTGCATACGGTCGTCTCCGTTTTTCACAACACACGGTTTTTTACTTTTTTTTTTTCTGGACAGAAAACCGTGGCCTACCACAGTTTTTGGTCCAGGTGAAAAACCGTATTGACCCGTACACGTTTTTTTTTTAACATGGAAGTCAATGGGAACCGTACAGAACTGTATGTGCGTATGGTTCCATCCAGTTTTTACCATATGGTTTTTTACTTTGCACAGTTGTTTTCTTGGAATTTCAATCAAACAAGTGAAACTTTATTCATAATGGAGTGAAAAGTTCAAAATGTATGCGTTTTTTTCTTAAAAAACGGATGCAACCGGACATCACTTTTCAAACCGTATATGGTTTTCAACCGTATACAGATAAAACTTTGTACACACGTTTTGATACAGTTTAGTCAGGTTTTGAGGAATCCGTTTTTTTTATCAAAAACCTGAAAAAAACTGTATTGCAAAAACGTGGTGTGAACCCACCCTAACATTTATTTGTATCTGTCTTCAGTGTATAAAATCTGCTTTCTTTTGTCACCCTTTTGCTTTTTCCTTTGAATAAGACTTTTATATTGTTAATAGTGTTGTTTCTAATTTAGATATACATCTCAATGAGACAGTGACAGAATTTTTCTCACCAAAAGGCCCAAATGAATATATTAGCTGGTGGAGTCGGGCTGTGTCACCAGCAATGATCAGATAATGATTTCAGAAGCCCCGTGACTTGTATAATTGCTGTGGGTATTGAGGAGTGGGCTGCTTACAAGTGCACTAATTGGATGGCAGGATATTAACAAGCACCTCTGCGACTTCCACAATGGAACGTGAGAAGACAGGGACCTGTTCTCACCCAGCACACCTTATAGGAGAATCTCAGCTCTCCATCCCTTTTATCTGAGCCCACCTCCAAACCTCTTCTCCTATCTGTGCCATTGTGATATGACTGTAATCTAATTAAGCGCAAGTACCTGAGCAGTCACTTTCTTCCACAGCAACAGCCCTTTAGATGTGAAGGGATTTGGTGAAGATTCATTAGCATAGCTTCAAAAGCCATGACAACGTGTAAAGAAAAATCATGTATGCATTATATATATATATATATATATATATATATATATATATATATAGCAGTAAAAGAGGGAAAGCCACACTTCCAGACAATCAAATAATAGGTGCACGCCAGTCTATGGGGTCCCGGTCACGGCCCAACACACATCCAAAACAGCAAGGCGACTGCGGCACACAAATTTGTGAAAAAATAAAATTGTGTTTATTCCATGAACAAAAGCTCTTGTTCATGGAATAAACACATTTTTATTTTTCACAAATTTGTGTGCCGCAGTCGCCTTGCTGTTTTATATATATATATATATATATATATATATATATATATATATATATGTGTGTGTGTGTAGATTTGCTCCATAGAGCCATTCAGCAAACTAAACAAGTATAGCCTTCACACTCAGATGTATAAATACAATATAAATCCTGCTTGCCTAAGTGTAACTACAGAAAATTTACTACCAGCCACCCAACAAAGTAGACAACAAATGTGTTACTTAAACAGTGCACAAAATTCCCTTTTTAAGGTTGCAAACCTCCAGAGAGCAACTCTCATTATTGGTACATGTTCCTCACAGCCTCAGTTACCAGACTGAGTTACACCTTGCTTTAAAGCCCAGTAGCTAGCTTTCTTCAGTACCTGTGCTGATCTGGAAACCGGAACTGGCCCAGGGGATTTTAACTATTTTTCGATTTCCCATATCTCACCATACTTTACCTGCAATAGCATTACAATTAGGAAAACAGTTATTATGTATTGGTGTATTGGATGAACTGTATACCTGGTAAAATACTCAATTCTGCAGTGGAGTATCTTCCATTTATAACACAAAACTACAGGCCACTTTTATTAAGTCTTTGGAGGGTCAGATGTAAGTAACAGATGAATGTTGATTTCTTTGGTTGATGTAAAGAGCAGTACATATGTAGCTCAAGTGAAGACATCCTAGTACTTATACAGGGAGACAGCTTTGTCGTAACTGGACAAGCCAGTTTTCCCTTCATGCACCATAGTTTTAATCTCTATGCGCAATTCTTTTTGGCTTGGATGGACAGGACACACTATAGGAACTTTATGTGATGTAGAAAAGTTGCTGTGGTAGTCCCTGGTTAAGTGATAGTATTTATATACTTTACTAAGTTTGATGTGATTTATCTTCCACTTTCCATGTAGCCTACTATATGCACTTGGCATAAAGTCATATCGGCATAGCACTTCATACAGTTGTTGCCAGAATGATATAGGAACATTTATGGAGAAAAGCTGGCATGCATTCAATATATCATTGTCCCACATGTTATCATTCCCTTCATTGTTTCATAGGATGACTGTTCTTCTTCATGCATATACTTTATGATTGCTTCAGTAAACATAACAGGCTGCACAGTCACTTCTTTAGCTGGCAAGCGGCTGTCTAGTGATGAAATCAATGATGGATCTCTAGCTAGTAGTAATACATTGCTGCTCGTTTATACCGGATGAAGGATCAGCAGTGATGTCATTTGCTTTATTTTAATAACTGTGTCGGTTTTTTAACCTTGACAAAGCTTCACTTCGTTCCTATAAAAGGAATTGTGATTTCCACAAATGTCAGGAGCTTTAGATGTGCCTCAGTGGTTTGGGTACTTTGGGGCCTTTGAGGTATATTGAGCATTATAACCATCTAGTCATCGTATATTAAATGTTACAGCCATTGTAGCTTAATAATAGCAATTCACTTGAATGATAATGACTATTACAGTTTAGGGAATATATAGCCAAAGAGATGAATGAGCGATAGAAAGTGAATTCATTTAATCTACTATGCCTTTTTTGCAACTTCTTTTCAAGTATAGTTTTGCCTTGCGATGATTACAAACAGAAACCGATATAGACAGACTTCACACTTTGGTGGAGGTGTCCAAGATATGACCACCGTCACAATATCCGTATGGTGCCTAATCATTATTTAATAAAAGGTCTCCTGTCTTTCTGGTAATGTCACTCATGTCCTGGAGATGTGTCTGGTGCAAATTAAAAAACATCCATCGACTAAAGCATACTTGTCAACAGGTCAGATTTTGCCAGGATAATCCCATGAATTAGGCAGCAAAGGAGTGGGGTTTATTTAAAGGGGTACTGCGGCGCTAAACATCTTATCCTCTATCATGACATCACGGCTCCGCCCCTTGTGATGTCACACTCCACCCCCTCAATGCAAGTCTATGGGAGAGGGTGTGACGGCTACCACGCCCCCTCCCAAAGACTTGCATTGAGGGGGTTGACGAGATGTCACGTGGGTGCGGAGCCATGACATCACTATACTCCGTACCCTGCACCGTACCCTGCACCACCTGCAGCACTGTTAAAGGGACATCCATTGTAAAATGATAGGAGTATGGAGGGGGGGGGGATGACTTCATGTTCAGTATTTTTCTGCCTCTAACTTCGACATAGCAGACACCCAACGGACCCCATGCAAAGTCAATGAGATCCATTAGGGCCCCTTGGTGCCCGCTGTTCTCCGACCCGTTTAGGGTCCATTAAACATTTTCTTAAATCAACTGGTGCCAGAAAGTTAGACAGATTTGTAAATTACTTGTATTACAAAATCTTAATCCTTCCAGTACTTATCAGCTGCTGTATACTACAGAATAAGTTCTTTTCTTTTTTAATTTCTTTTCTGTCTGACCACAGTGCCCTCTACTGACACCTCTGTCCATGAATTCACTAATTAAGGGCGTACTGGCCCTTTAAATGTAAGAGCTCCGGCGCATGCCCTAGGAGGTGGGGGCACGCGTGCCAGGGCTGAGAACACAGAAGGCCAGGGAGGTGAGTGATGGGCTGGGACTCGCATGTGGGCACGTCCCGCGTTGCGAATCCCAGCCCCACCGGCAGTGGTGACATGACAGAAGAGTTCTCACGGCTAGCGTGTCTGGCTGGAGCGCTGACATTACACTCAGCAGACTGCCTTCGAATCCCTGCCTCTCTGTTTTTCACATGTGGCACAGAGAAGAGACTAATTGGAGCTAAGGACCTGCCATGCACAGCGCTTGCTCTCGCTTGCTTGATTGACAGGCAGAGAGCGAGTGCTGACAGGCCCTGGCGTTACCGGACTTTTGTCTCCTCCAGGTCACTGCAGGAGACAATCCTGGAGCGTTAGGGGAAACAAAAGTATGAAGGGGGACGTCTGGTGGCCAATAATATAGGTCAGTAAAAAAGATATTTAGCAGCAGATTTTTAATTTTTTTTTAAATCCCCATAGCAAACCTCTCCTGCTCTGGAGAGTTCCTGACATGGACAGAGGTGTCAGCAGAGAACACTGTGGTCAGACTGGAAAGATCAAGTTAACTTCCAGAAGAATATACAGCAGCTGATACGTACTGGAAGGATTACGATTTTTTTAATAGAAATAATTTACAAATCTGCTAACTTTCTGATTAGATTTTTTTTTCCACTGGATTATCCCTTTAAATGACATGTGTAAGATTTTAGACTTGTGTAAGATTTGTTGTTGGTCATACTACAGTTGTGAATCTACAGGCAGTGACATGCAATTTGTATAATAAATGCTAGACTATCATGGAATGTTGGATTTGTCTCTCATAAATATGAAGATGATGAGGATAATTCTCTTTCTATCTGTATATTTTGGTTTTGAAACTATAACCTTTTTAAAGAGGGTACAGTTTTTTATAAATCACAGTGAATTGAGATTGTTGTGTATAATGAAACATAAGCTTTTATTATTTTACTTGTGATAACAAATAATTTTTTCTGTAAAATCTTGTATCTGAGAGAATCACACGGTAAGAAGCTTTTCTGCATTTGATCTGTGCCGACAGCAGGGACATCTGTTGGGGTTACATGCAGTATAACAGATGTTGCATGATAAAGAGAGTAGGTAAATCTCTGGGAGAAAGACACTAGACAGAGTGCATGGTTGGACACCTCAGCAGTGACTGCTATACATTATGTGATAATGTCATTCCTTGCTGGATGATCTGAGACTCTTTGATGCACAAAAGGTAACAGAGCCTCGTCATGCAACTGTCTTTTAGTCCATAGGCATGCTATCTGGCAGCCCATAGAAGCCATCTGTGATGCTGGTACATTACTGTGCTGAGATATGGCAGGTGCTCATAAAAGTGTTAATGGTGCTTTACTATTTAGCACGCACAAAAAGACATGTGTGTGGGTGGGGGGACTGCTGTTCGATTGCTTTGTGATGCTATATGTCACTTACATAATGAAAACTATTCCTTAGGCATCAGACTATTTATTAGTATGTCATATTAATATGATTTCCAGTCCATTATAAGAAGCATTACATGAAACAGAGAAATTGCTATACTTCTTTTCAAAAGAGAATACATTTAATATGTTAAATACTTACAGTAGTTTTTGTGAAAAGGCATACCATAGAGACATGTCAAAAGTTTTAATCGTTCAGGGTCTGAGTGCTGAGACCCCCATTCATCTTTAGAATGAACAGAAAGAAGCTCTCAGCCTAGTCCTTGTCTCTGTGTTTCTCCTCACTGCAGGAGATGGATTCTATAGAAACTCAGTGAAGCTTATCCTCAGCTGGGAGCTTCTCCTTGCACATTCTAGAGATCTGTGAGAGGCTCAGCGCTGAGACCCTAACCAATCAAAACTTTTGACATGCCTTCATAACATGTCAAAACTTTTCTTTTAACGTCTTAAGGACCCACGATATACCAGTACTTCATGAGTCCGCTCCCAATCTATAACGCAGGCCCACGATGTGGCCCCGCATGATAGCGGGTCGGGCCCAGCCTCGAACAACGGCCGGGACCCGTGGCTAATAGCGCGCAGCACTGATCGCGGTGCCGCTATTAACCCTTTAGACGCAGTGTTAAAAGTTGAACACCGCGTCTAAAGTGAAAGTAAAACCATGTCGGTTAGCTCAGGGAGCTGTTCGGGATCGCTGCGGTGAAATCGCGGCATCCCGAACAGCTTACATGACAGCCGGAAGATCCCTACCTGCCTCCATGCTGTCCGATCGCCGAATGACTGCTCAGTGCCTGAGATTCAGACATGAGCAGTCAAGCCGCAGAATCATCGATCAGTTTGTTTCTTATGAGAAACCATTGATCAATGTAAAAGATCAGTGTGTGCAGTGTTATAGGTCCCTATGGGAGCTATAACATTGCAAAAAAAAGTGGAAAAAAAAGTGAATAAAGATCATTTAACCCCTTTCCTAATAAAAGTTTGAATCACCCCCCTTTTCCCATAAAAAAAAACTGTGTAAATAAAAATAAGCATATGTGGTATCGCAGAAATGTCCGAATTATAAAAATATATCGTTAATTAAACCGCACGGTCAGTGGCGTACGTGCAAAAAAATTCAAAAGTCCAAAATAGTGGATTTTTGGTCCCTTTTTATATCATGAAAAATGAATAAAAAGCGATCTATCAATGCAAAAGTAGTACCGCTAAAAACTGCAGATCACGGCGCAAAAAATTAGCCCTCATATCGACCCATACGCGGAAAAATAAAAAAGTTATAGGGATCAGAAGATGACAATTTTTTCCTGCATGTAGTTATGATTTTTTCCAGAAATACGACAAAATCAAACCTATATAAGTAGGGAACCATTTTAATCGTATGAACCTACGGAATAAAGAAAAATTGACTGTGTAGTAACGAAAGCCCCCAAAAGTTACAAAATGGCATTTTCTTTCTCAATTTTGTCTCACAATGATTTTCTTTCCGTTTCGCCGTAGATTTTTGGTTAAAATGACTGATGTCATTACAAAGTAGAATTGGTGGCGCAAAAAATAAGCCATCATATGGATTTTTAGGTGCAAAATTGAAAGAGGAAAAAATGAAAATGCAAAAACAGAAAAACCCCAGGTCCTTAAGGGGTTAAAGGGTTAAAAGGGTACTCCCGTGGAAAACTTTTTTTTTTTAATTAACTGGTGCCAAAAAGTTAAACAGATTTGTAAATCACTTCTATTAAAAAATCTTAATCCTTCCAGTACTTTTTAGGGGCTGTATGCTAAAGAGAAATCCAATAAAGAAATTCATTTCCTCTGATGTCATGACCACAGTGCTCTCTGCTGACCTCTGCTGTCCATTTTAGGAACTGTCCAGACCAGGAAAAAATCCCCATAGCAAACATATGCTGCTCAGGACAGTTCCTAAAATGAACAGCAGAGGTCAGCAGAGAGCACTGTGGTCATGACATCAGAGGAAATGCATTTCTTTTTTTTTTATTTCTCTTTAGTATACAGCCCCTAAAAAGTACTGGAAGGATTAAGATTTTTTTATAGAAGTAGTTTACAAATCTGCTTAACTTTCTGGCACCAGTTGATTTAAAAAAAAAAAAAAAAAAAAAAAAGCTTTCCATGGGAGTACCCCTTTAAATGACAGTCACTCATTTTTATCCCAGTTGCAGGGGTACTCCAGTGGAAAACATTTTTTCTAAATCAACTGGTGTCAAAAAGTTAAACAGATTTGTAAATAATTTCTATTAAAAAAATATTAATCCTTCCAGTACTCATCAGCTGCTGTATACTACAGAGAAAATTCTTTTCTTTTTGAATTTATTTTCTGTCTGACCACAGTGCTCTCTGCTGACACCTCTGTCCATTTTAGTTCCCGACTTAGACAGAGGAGTCAGCAGAGAGCACTGTGGTCAAACAGAAAGGAAATTGAAAACGAAAATAATTTCCTCTGCAGTTTACAGCCACTAATAAGTACTGGAAGGATTAAGATTTTTTTAATAGAAGCAATTTACAAATCTGTTTAACTTTTTGGCACCAGTTGATTAAAAAAAAAAAAGTTTTCCACCTGAGTACCCATTTAAGGCTTAATGCAGTACAAAAGAACAAAATTTCCAGCACAGCAGCTCTCAGTCAGATGTCTTGCTTTATTAAAGGATAGGCACGGATTTACATAGCACATGTAACAGAGTGACGCGTTTCGACAACTCAGTCTTAGTCATATGACTTGAGACTGAGAGCTGCTGTGCTAGACATTTTGAGGGAGATTCATCAAAACTTGAACAGAGATGCCCATAGCAACCAATCAGATTGCTTCTTTCATTTTTGAAAAGGCCTCTGAAAAATGAAAGAAGCAATCGGATTGGTTGCTGTGGGCAACTCAGCAACTTTTCCTCAGCACAGGTCCTGATGAATTTCCACTTTTGTTCTATTTTTTCACTTGTATCCTTATGCATCATCATTCTATAGATCTAATGCTTATTTATTATTATATCAAACAGAAAAATGTATTTGTGTGTGTTCAAATTATATTGCAGATTTTTTGAAAGTTCACATAGACACAACACGGTTAGGCTCTATGCATACTAGATCCTGTTTATAGTAGATCCACAGCAGCTTTGCCGGGTGCAGAACTGTGCCTTGTGCATTTTTACATCAGCCCCTCCCCTCAGCTGTCCGGAGATTTCCGAACATACAGCGAGGGGAGGGGGAAGGCGGAGCTGTGCAGGAAGCAGTTCTGCACCTCCCTCGCCCCTCCCTCAGGAGGAGGACGTAGATTTTCACAGCCCCGCTCCTGGATGTTGATTTTGACAGCTGCGATAATCTACGTCCAGGGGGCTGTGAGTATCCCTCTCCTCCTGAGGGGGGTGCATGAAAATTTAAGTCCAGGAGCAGGGCTGTGAGAATGCCCCCTGGACATAGATTTACACAATGGCATCAGTGACAGAGGTTTTTACAGCCCCGCTCCTGGATGTAGTTATGTCCAGGAGCGGGGCTGTGAAATCTATGTCCTCCTCCTGAGGGAGGGGTGAGGAGGGAGCTGTGTAGGGGGCAAGGGAGGTGCAGAACTGTGTCCTCCCCATCTCTGCATGTTCGGGAATCTCTGACACCTCAGGGGAAGGGCCGACGTAAAAATGGACGGGGCGCAGTTTTGCACCTCACACCGGATCCATTTGGAAACTGATACCAAATAATCCTGATGGACCCCACTAACTTTTTAGGGGGTCTGTCTGGTTTTCGTAGGAGTTTTGCTATTTTACAAGGCATGCTTTGCACCGCAGACTGCTATTCTTGCTGTCAAAAATACCAGAATCCCTGACAGACTGGCAAATGTAAACAGAGCCTTAAGTTGACCAAACAGAGTTCATAGATCTAAAGTATGTGAAACCATATTCTACATCTTTGAAGTTCACCTTGTCTGCCCTTTGATTGACTTAACTTCTAATATGTTTCCTTGCCTTATTTTTATTTCTGCTTATTCTCTACACCAAACATAACCACAAGTTATATTTGATATCCGTCACTGATCTTGCTCCTTATATTTTCCTTCTTTAATTCTCAAGACATGGGCACAGATTTATCAAGACCTGTGCAGAGAAGTTGACCAGTTGCCCATAACAACCAATCAGATCACTTCTTTCATTTTTAACCCCTTAAGGACTCAGGGTTTTTCCGTTTTTGCACTTTCGTTTTTTCCTCCTTACCTTTTAAAAATCATAACCCTCTCAAATTTCCACCTAAAAATCCATATTATGGCTTATTTTTTGCATCACCAATTCTACTTTGCAGTGACATTAGTCATTTTACCCAAAAATTCCCGGCGAAATGGAAAACAAAATCATTGTGCGACAAAATCGAAGAAAAAACGGCATTTTGTAAATTTTGGGGGCTTCCGTTTCTACGCAGTGCATATTTTGGTAAAAATGACACCTTATCATTATTCTGTAGGTCCATACGGTTAAAATGATACCCTACGTATATAGGTTTGATTTTGTCGCACTTCTGGAAAAAATCATAACCACATGCAGGAAAATTTATACGTTTAAAAATGTCCTCTTCTGACCCCTATAACTTTTTTATTTATTCACGTGCAGGGTAGTATGAGGACTCATTTTTTGCGCCTGAAGTTTTTAGCAGTGCGATTTTTGTTTTGATCAGACTTTTTGATCACTTTTTATTCATTTTTTAATGGTATAAAAAGTGACCAAAATACGCTTTTTTGGACTTTGGAATTTTTTTGCACGTACGCCATTGACCGTGCGGTTTAATTACTGATATATTTTTATAGTTCGGACATTTACGCACGCGGCGATACCACATATGTTTATTTTTTTTTTATTTACAATGTTTTATTTTTTTTATGGGAAAAGGGGGGTGATTCAAACTTTTATTAGGGAAGGGGTTAAATTACCTTTATTAACACTTTTTTTTTACATTTTTATACTTTTTTTTTTACTTGTCCCGAACAGCCCGACTGACTACCCGGGATACTTTCACTTTCGCTTTAGAAGCGGCGGTCAGCTTTGACAGCCGCTTCTAAAGGGTTAATACCGCACATTGCCACGATCGGCGATGTGTGGTATTAGCCGCGGGTCCCGGCCGTTGATGAGCGCCGGGACCGACGCGATGTGATGCTTCATATCGCGGGAGCCGGCGCAGGACGTAAATATACGTCCTGCGTCGTTAAGGGGTTAACAAGGCATCTTATTGGTTGCTATGGGCAACTGGTCAACTTTTCCTCTGCACAGTTGTTGATAAATCCCCCCATAATTCTTTACATCCTTTTTCACTCATTCTTTTTATATCATTTTCACACAATTTCCTGTAGCTTATCCTGTAGGCAGTAGTTATAGGAGTCTTACGTATAAAAAAAATTAAAAAAGCCTAATGCTTTTTTTGTGTTAAAAAAATAAAATATGCTATACTCACCAGCACTATACTTCCGCTTTTGATAACCATAATGATCTATTATAGGAAAGACATTTGAAATTGATAGCCAAGTGAGGCATTAACTGGCTCTGGAGAACATTTGTTATCTACTATAGGGATCACAGATGTCACAGTTACAATTGGACCCCTAAACCAGGGGGGTCCAGATGTCCCCCACCACACTACAGTTGACTGCTACTCTCTGACACAGTGGAACCTGTCTCTCATGACCCAGTGGGTAAGATAGGCAGGGCCTGCTGAGCCATGAAGCAGAGCTATGTGTCATATACTAGAGCTGGAGGACCTTTCATGATGTAGCCACTTTGGGACTATAGTCACGTGTGAGAGGAGTCAGATACTGGGATGTGCAGGCATGAGAGTCTGCAGTTCGGAGCAAGTAAGAAGAATATATATTCTCTGCTCTACACAAACAGTACATTGTATAACACACAATACATTGTATGCCCACACACACATTACCCTCTACAATGCATGCTACATACACACCCAACACATTGTTGCACACACAAATCTGTATGATGTAAACACCTATACAGAGTATGCTACACACACACACACACATCTGTTCACTGTATGCTGCACATGCAACATTTACAGTGTATGCTAAACACAATTACACTGGGTACTGCACTGTAAACTACATTCTTAAAAAGGGTTCTGGTCTGTATTCTACACAATTGTGGACACCTGGTGCTGCATTGTGAAGTGCACAATTGTCTCTACACTGTATGTTACAAACTTTGCATTGCCCTGTATGCTGCACACACACACACACACACACACACACACACACAGCTCTGTCCTGTATGCTGCACACACACCTCTGTCCTGTATGATGCACACACACACACACACACACACACACAGCTCTGTCCTGTATGCTGCACACACACCTCTGTCCTGTATGATGCACACACACACACACACACACAGCTCTGTCCTGTATGCTGCACACACACCTCTGTCCTGTATGATGCACACACACACACACACAGCTCTGTCCTGTATGCTACACACACAAACACACAGCTCTGTCCTGTATGCTGCACACACACCTCTGTCCTGTATGATGCACACACACACACACACAGCTCTGTCCTGTATGCTACACACACAAACACACAGCTCTGTCCTGTATACTGCACACACACACACACAGCTCTGTCCTGTATGCTGCACACACAAACAGCTGTCCTGCATGCTGCACACACACAGCTCTGTCCTGTATGCTGCACACACAAACAGCTCTGTCCTGCATGCTGCACACACACACACACACACACACACAGCTGTCCTGTATGATGCACACACACAAATCTGTCCTGTATGCTGCACACATAAAAAGCTCTGTCCTATATGTCTCACACATACGCATAGCTCTGTCCTGTATGCCGCACACACACGCAGCTCTGTCCTGTATGCTGCACACACAGCTCTGTCCTGTATGCTGCACACACACACACACACACAGCTCTTTCCTGTATGCTGCACACACACACAGCTCTGTCCTGTATGCTGCACACACACAGCTCTGTCTTGTATGCTGCACACACACAACTCTGCCCTGTATGCTGCACACACGCACACACACACACACACACACAGAGCTCTGTCCTGTATGCTGCACACACACACAGCTCTGTCCTGTATGCTGCACACACACACACACAGCTCTGTCCTGTATGCTGCACACACAGATCTGTCCTGTATGCTGCACACACACACACACACAGCTCTATCCTGTATGCTGCACACACAGCTCTGTCCTGTATGCTCCACACACACACACAGCTCTGTCCTGTATGCTGCACACACACACAAACACACACACACACAGCTCTGTCCTGTATGCTCCACACACACACACAGCTCTGTCCTGTATGCTGCACACACACACAAACACACACACACGCAGCTCTGTCCTGTATGCAGTAACACTATACCGCTGTAACACACTTAACTCCAGCAATTCACTTAAAGGGTAGCTCCCACCATCCTTTTTTTTTCTGTCCCTGCCTATTGCCCATCTATTCCTAACCCCCTCCCTGCCTTTTATATATTTTTTAACATATTAAAAATGCCTTTTGTCTGCCTGGTAGTGTGCTCACTAAGGGCGGAAGTGTGCCCCCCCCCCAGCAGGCATCAGTGATGTTGTGCCTGCTGGGGGGGGGGCACACTTCCGCCCTTAGTTCACCTATACAGTGTACCTCCAGCTGTTTCCCCACTACAACTCCCAGCTTGCCCTGACATCTATTGGCTGTCAGGGCATGCTGGGAGTTGTAGTGGGGAAACAACTGGAGGCATACTGTATAGGTGAACACTGTATCTGTGATGGCCGCACATCCTGCTCCCCGCTGTGCAGCCCACTCCCCCTCCCCCCCCCCCCCCCCCCCCGTGGCAAAAGGACAGTCACAGCGAAGCTGCTGCTTAGCAGTAGCTGCGCATAATGTTTTACCTGTCCCTGGGAGCCGGGGCCAGCGTGCGTGGCCAGGGAGCCTGTGCGCATCCTCTTCCTTCAAAGCACTAGTTCCTGCCTGTCTGATTGACAGACAGGGAGCGAGTGCAGCTTGACTGAATTCGGACCGATGCCCGGCCGGCATCCCTCCGAATTTAAACATGACGTCACGCCAGGCTGCAGCTGAGCACTAGGAGGGAGACCAGTAGTGGCCGGTTTTTAAATGTAAATTAAACCATTTTAATGAAAAAAATTTAAATAAAAGTATATTAGAGATATGTTGTAGTACATGAGTACTACAACATATAAAAAATAAAATAAAATTGGTGACAGTGCCCATATTAAATGCTAGTGCTGCATTGCTGGGTCTAAAGGGAATCCATCCATAGATATATGCTGTGCTATCTGAAGGCAACATAAAGTTGTGATGGAAAGCCTGGCCGCAGCACTGCCTCCCTGTATGTGAGCTGCAGAATCCTGCCCGAGTCCTACCAATGATGTGCACGTGCTTTGTAGTCAGGGTCTTACAGACTATGAGAGGGAGGGGTTGAAGTTCAGGCTGCACCTCCAGCCCTGCACCTCCCAGCACACACCTATGCTTTAGGAATTATTGTACATTGCAGTTTTGTTGTACAGTAGTAACTGCCACACATCATGGCAAAAAAAGAAAAAAAAAAAAACACCACGTGACTGCAATACACAATGACCCATAAGCATAGAGATGTGCAAAAGTGGGGTGAAGGATCTGGCAAACGAGTCAGATGACCCGCAGGTCCTCAAGCGTACAGTGTGGAGTGGCCTCACGGCAGAAAGAAGGAGGGCAGGGAGATGTAAGCACTAGGTATGTGTGTTATAGAAGTGTGTGTCAGAGGTGTGTCTATGTGTGTTATAGAAGTGTGTGTCATAGGTGTGTCTATGTGTGTTATAGAAGTGTGTGTCAGAGGTGTGTCTATGTGTGTTATAGAAGTGTGTGTCAGAGGTGTGTCTATGTGTGTTATAGAAGTGTGTGTCAGAGGTGTGTCTATGTGTGTTATAGAAGTGTGTGTCAGAGGTGTGTCTATGTGTGTTATAGAAGTGTGTGTCAGAGGTGTGTCTATGTGTGTTATAGAAGTGTGTGTCAGAGGTGTGTCTATGTGTGTTATAGAAGTGTGTGTCAGAGGTGTGTCTATGTGTGTTATAGAAGTGTGTGTGTGTGTGTGTGTCAGAGGTGTGTCTATGTGTGTTATAGAAGTGTGTGTCAGAGGTGTGTCTATGTGTGTTATAGAAGTGTGTGTCAGAGGTGTGCCTATGTGTGTTATAGAAGTGTGTGTCAGAGGTGTGTCTATGTGTGTTATAGAAGTGTGTGTCAGAGGTGTGTCTATGTGTGTTATAGAAGTGTGTGTCAGAGGTGTGTCTATGTGTGTTATAGAAGTGTGTGTGTGTGTGTGTCAGAGGTGTGTCTATGTGTGTTATAGAAGTGTGTGTCAGAGGTGTGTCTATGTGTGTTATAGAAGTGTGTGTCAGAGGTGTGTCTATGTGTGTTATAGAAGTGTGTGTCAGAGGTGTGCCTATGTGTGTTATAGAAGTGTGTGTCAGAGGTGTGTCTATGTGTGTTATAGAAGTGTGTGTCAGAGGTGTGTCTATGTGTGTTATAGAAGTGTGTGTCAGAGGTGTGTCTATGTGTGTTATAGAAGTGTGTGTCAGAGGTGTGTCTATGTATGTCATAGAACTGTGTGTGTGTGTGTGTGTGTCAGAGGTGTGTCTATGTGTGTTATAGAAGTGTGTGTCAGAGGTGTGTCTATGTGTGTTATAGAAGTGTGTGTCAGAGGTGTGTCTACGTATGTCATAGAACTGTGTGTGTGTGTGTGTGTGTCAGAGGTGTGTCTATGTATGTCATAGAACTGCGTGTGTGTGTGTGTGTGTGTGTGTCAGAGGTGTGTCTATGTATGTCATAGAACTGCGTGTGTGTGTGTGTGTGTGTGTCAGAGGTGTGTCTATGTGTGTGTGAGAGTTTGAACAAAGTCTTCCAAAAGGTTATCACATGTGATACTAGTGAAGCTTAGTCTATTATTGTGTTACACTTATATACCTTTATAGGATGATACTAGTGTATCTAAACCATTCTGTGTAAAACTACTGAATTTAGTGTATCTAACATGTGAAAATATTTCCTTTTATGCTTGCTTGCAGTGTATCTAAGCATTTCATGTGGGATACATTTCCAGGAAGCCACACACACTACATCTAGGAGTGATTCTGCTGCTTTTTCTGACCTTTCTTACAGGACATGCTTCACAGAGATGTGACCAGAGATTTGTGCCTGATGAATAGGATCTGATGAGAGGAGTTTGGTTTGTCTTTATTGAGGAAACAATGAAGTAGAATTTGATCAGATTTAGTGCATAGCCGCACAATTTGGGAAAAATGCGGTATAATAAACAAATAATGTCATGAGTCACACACTGATAACATATATACACATAAACACGAAAACACATGCACACAGCACACACAATTATCACACACACCACATAGTACCATTTCATCACTTTTCCCTCTATTTCATTACCATTCCCCCTCCATTTCATGTCCTTTTCCCTCCAATTATAACTTTTTGTACTAAAATGATATGCTTAAAATTGACCTCCTCTGACCGCTAGAACACTTTTATTTTTTTCAAATAGTGGTCTGCTTGGGCTTATTTTTTACCAGTGATTTGTAGTTTTTTCAATACCATTTTCTTTTCTTTTAGATTGGACATATTGATCACTTTTATGCAATTCACCGTGTGGTTTCTGTGCACTGTAGTTTTCATTGGTATTTTAGAATTTTTTTTTCTGGTATATGAAATTACAAAAAATGCACAATTTTGGAATTTGATATCTATATCTATATATCTATATATATATTTTATGCCATTAATTAATGTTAGCTTTTAATAATTAGGAAATTTTCACACGGGGCAAAACCACATATGATTAGGTATATTTTTGTTTGCATTATTTTATTTATAAAATGGGAAAAGAGGGTGATTCAAACTTTTATTAGGGAGGGGGCTTATTCACATTAGTTCACTTAAAAAAAATTTTAACACTTTTTTTGGTACCCATAGGGGACTAATACGTGCACGGGGGGGATAAGCACGGGTCCCTGCATCCCAGGCAGGGCGCGCCCACCCCGTGCACGGGATCCCCGAACCCGGAGCGGCGGAGGGTCGGCGGTCACGAAGCGCCACTGCGTCCCGGTGCGGGAGACCCAAGGCCCCTCGGGGTCCTCGAGACTGCCCGCAAGACTCCGGTCCCGCGTCGGCACGCCTCGTTCCCCGGGCCTCTCCCCTAAGCCGCGGGCGTCGGAGAGAGAGTGCAATGGCTGACTGGAGCATAGGAGAGCTGATCGGACCACGAGGAGGCAGAAAAGGCCCTCCCGTTTTCCTCTTAGCTATTTGGGACCTTGCAATTTTATCACGGTTGTCCCAATCAGCCCACTGAGCAACACTATTTCCCGCATTTATTGTGCTGTCTAAAGGTTTAATGCCAGAAATCGGCCCCATCGGCTTTGCCCGGCATTAAACGTGGTTTGATGCTTCTAAATGCCCGACCAGATGCAGGACGGACCTGTGTCCTCTAAGGGTTAAGAGATCGGACATTTCTGCAATACCGCATGTTAGCATTCTTTTGTTTACATATTTTTTTCTTTATTGAAAAGGGGGATTAAACTTTTATTGGGGGGCTTATTCACATTTATCAGCACCTTTTTAATATTTTTTTTTCACTTTTTTTTAGCAATTTTTTGATTTTGCAAACACTGTTCAATGCTATGCCATAGCACCATTCACATCTGCTGCATCATTCGCATTGCAGAATTTACACTAAATTACAGATTCTGGGCCTTGTACGGATTGCATTGCTGTAAATGAGGACGGTGCATGTCGGCAGTTATAGCACCGATTAATTTTGGCAGCCCTCCTTCACAAATAATCTCCGCCCAGAATATCGCCAGGCAAAAATGTTGTAGTGTGAAAGGTATAAAAGCAAACTTTGCCTTTCCTGAAGCTGAGGGTGATGGCCAAACTTATAAAATCTCCTTTATATTTCTCAGAAAAGTGACAAGTGGGCTTAGCTCTAGTGCCACAGCCAGGCATATTTTCTTGCTCGATCTCATATACCAGCCCTTTCTTGTTTGATGTACAGAGCCCTGTTGGCTAAGGGAGGGTCTGGTAGATGAGAGCAAGCAAGAAGAAGCACTAGACAGTGGCACTTGAGCACCTGGGCTCTACCTCTTTGACACTTGGCTGAGAAATAAGGAGATTTTATAAGTTTGACAACCAACATTAGCATTAGGTTAATGCAAATACAAATAAAAGATTTACTTAAATTTTTGTTACATCACAGACATAGGGGGAGATTTATCAAAACCTGTGTAGAGGAAGAGTTGGGCAGTTGTCCATGGCAACCAATCAGATTGCTTCTTTCATTTTTCACAGGCCTCTTTAAAAATGAAAGAAGCAAGCTGATTGGTTGCTATGGGCAACTGCACCACTCTTCCTCTGCACAGGTTTTGATAAATCTCCCTCATAGGGTTTTACTTTAGGGTTGATCTATACATATGGGAGGCTATTCTTCTCCATTTTATGGAATGTCATTTAGGAACATTTTCCTATTTTTGGCCAGATAAGCTAATTTTTTTTTAAGTTTGTATTTTTTGGTTGGACAATATAATTACCTTACATGAACCTGCAGCTTTGCTCTTTCTAACAATGGCAGTCTTCCTTCAGGACAAGTGGTCAGATTGTTGATCGCACTTAGAATATTGCATAGCAAAGACTTCCAAGAACAGGTACTGACCTCAAGTAATAGGAAAGGTAGATAACGTCTGATGTAGCAGATTTTTAAACAGTCTCTTGTGAAGTCCTGTTACTGGTGCCCTGTATATCAATATAAACCAAGAAAAATGAAGAGTTTCTCAGTAACAGGGAAACTTTTGTCTTGACAGCTCACTAGACAGAGGAGCAATGACCCACATGCGATCAGAAGGGCTTTTAGCACATGGTGAATACATTCCCAGTGGCAGCTTGTTTAAGCGTCTTTACTGGAAAGAAAAACAAACCTGTTTTCCTTAACATATTTATTTAAGGAAGGTGATTGAATGTGTGGGTATGTAAGAGTGATCCTACTTTTCTCAGCAAAATTGAACTGCTCCCTTTAAATCTCTATTCGTCATCACCAAATATTTGTATGGTGCCGATGTTATAGGTGTTTATGACAGTCATTATATTGTGAGAACTTCTCTTACACATTTCAGCATTTCAGCATCCTTGCATGGCACTTACTTATGACTGCTTTATATATATATATATATATATATATATATATATATATTCCACAAACGAAAGACCGCAGCACTCCAAAGGATAGGTGAATAAGATTTATTGACCCAACATCAGGAACAACGTTTCAACTGCCCAACTGCAGTCTTTCTCAAGCTCTGCAATTGGGCAGTTGAAACGTTGTTCCTGAACTTTAACCCCTTAAGGACTCAGCCCATTTGGGCCTTAAGGACAATTTTATTTTTACGTTTTCGTTTTTTCCTCCTCGCCTTCAAAAAATCATAACTCTTTTATATTATCATCCACAGACTAGTATGAGGGCTTGTGTTTTGTGCGACCAGTTGTCCGTTGTAATGCCATCACTCAAAAAAATAGTATTTGTGTGGGGAAATTAAAAAGAAAACCGCAATTTTGCTAATTTTGGAAGGTAAAAATGACATGTGTTCTTTATTCTTTGGGTCAATACGATAAAAATGATACATACTTTTCTATTACTGTTGCGCTTAAAAAAAAATCGCAAACCTTTTAACCAAATTAGTACGTTTAAAATCCCCCTATTTTGAAGACCTATAACTTTTTAATTTTTCCGTATAAGCGCCGGTATGAGGGCTCATTTTGCACCGTGATCTGTACTTTTTATTGATACCATATTTGCTTAGATAAAACTTTTAATCCATTTTTTATTTTTATTTTTGGAATAAAATGTTATAAAAAAGCAGCTATTTTGGAATTTTTTTTAAACGTTCACGCCGTTCACCGTACGTTATCATTAACATTTTATTTTAATAGTTAAGATATTTACGCACGCGGCGTTACCAAATATGTTTATAAAATATTTTAACATTTTTGGGGAAAATGGGACAATTTACGTTTTGATTGGGGGAGGGGTTTTTCAAATTTTTTTTTTTACTTTTATTTTTACACTTTAATAGTCCCCATAGGGAACTATTTATAGCAATCATTCGATTGCTAATACTGTTCAGTGCTATGTATAGGATATAGCACTGATCAGTGTTATCGGTCATCTTCTGCTCTGGTCTGCGGTAAGGCAGATCAGAGCAGCAGAAGACGCCGGGAAGGCAACGGTGGCAGGTGAGGGGACATGATCTGGGCATAGCTCCGAAGCTCACGGTTATGCTTAGGACAAAGATGTACATCCTGGTGCGTTAACCCCAGCTAATTTTCACCTTAAGGAGCCCTTTTTTGCAATTCTGACCACTGTCACTTTATGCATTAATAACTCTAAGATGCTTTTACCGATTATTCTGATTCTGTTTTTTTGTGACATATTCTGCTTTAGTTTAGTGGTAAATTTTCATTGTTACTTGCATCCTTTCATCGGTGGCATCAACGGAGATCAGCGGCGCAGGTAGGGAGGCAACGGCATGGAGCATCAAGGAAGGTGGCAGTAAAGCGATCTTTACTGATGCCTTCCTAGTGGTTTTCATGAAAATTTTGAAAATGTAGCATTTTTCTAACTTTGAAGCTCTCTGCTTGTAAGGAAAATGGATATTCCAAATAAATGTTATATTGATTCACAAGTACAATATGTCTACTTCATGTTGGCATCATAAAATGGACATATTTTTACTTTTTGAAAACATTAGAGGGCTTCAAAGTATAGCAGCAATTTTAAAAATTTTCATGAAAATTGCAAAATCTGAAGGGACAGATGTTACAGAACTACAACTCCCAGCATGCCTGGGCAGTTAGGCATGCTGAGAGTTGTAGTTTGCAACATCTGGAGGGCTACCATTTGGGCACCACTGTAATAGTGGTCTCCAAACTGTGACCCTCCAGATGTTGCAG
This sequence comes from Hyla sarda, assembly GCF_029499605.1. Lineage (NCBI taxonomy): Eukaryota > Metazoa > Chordata > Amphibia > Anura > Hylidae > Hyla > Hyla sarda. The sequence goes on along the minus strand of NC_079189.1, from coordinate 331,394,765 downwards.
AACTACAACTCCCAGCATGCCCAGACAGCCTTTGGCTGTCTGGGCATGCTGGGAGTTGCAGTTTGGCAACCACTAGCAAGGCATCAGTAAAGATCGCTTTACTGCCACCTTCCTTGATGCTCCACGCCGTTGCCTCCCTACCTGCGCCGCTGATCTCCGTTGATGCCACCGATGATCACCTGTGACCCGATCAACCCGGAATAGCAGAAAATCGTATGTCTAAATTGACATGCTATTTCCTGCGATTGCCGACAGGGGGGGTCTCAGGACCCCCTCGGCGATGTGCCAGGATGCCTGCTGAAGGATTTAAGGACATAAGTCCTTAAGGACTCGCGATGCAGGGTGTATGCATACGCCCTGCTTCCTGAACAGGTTAAGTACCAGCTCACTAGTACGTACATTTACGTCCTGCGTCGTTAAGGGTTAAACTTATTAGAAAGCCATCGGCATTCAACACCTTTTCTCATTTCTGGGTAATAAAATTAAAACCCCTTTATAACATTCATATGCCCTGGTAAAACATATGAAAAAGTACTGTCCTCTTTAGGACAACCCCTATTAAGATTAGATTTATTTCCGTGTTTTTCCACTTCCACTCTTCCAAGATTATTGCACTCTTCTCTGGCACAAACTGTGTGCTCAATCTCTCCTCCCTGTTGAAGCCACGCAAACATCATAGAGGGAAGTATGACTTGTGAGTTGTTGATGTCCAGTCATTGGCCATAGAAGTAAGGGAAAGTAAGTCCAAGTGTAAGTACTGCTAACCAGTTTTGGTCCTGCCCCCTAAAATAGAAAGAATGTGAAATAGCAGTGCACTATAAAGGGGACACTTATGAGCTCAAAAATAGCAGTGAGAGCGCTAAAATCTCCTTGGCACTACTCTAAGGGGTTAATTTAACAAAACCATGCAGGTTTACTTTTGAAAGTGTTGGTACACTTTAATTTTGTATTCAGGAAACATATGGACAGGGAAAAAGTTCAGTGCTAAGGTGTCCGTAACCTTTAAGGCTCAGTTCATGTTTTCTTTTTTTTATTACTGTATTTAGAGTGACAATATCAATACTTTTGTAATTTTGTTTTTTTAAGTTAGTACGGATGAGCTTTTTAATTTTAATGCATCTCTGTAAAATCTTTTTGTCCTGATAATAGCTAAAGGAAATTCATGGCTGTAGTTTTTTTTTTTTTAGAAAGGTTTCTTATTTAATACCATACCCTTTGACCAATTAATGTCTTTATGAGTCTGATACAGCCACATAATTCTTGTGTATGCAGCTTCAAAGCAAAAAACATATTACCTTTCCCATGATAATATTGTTTACTGTATATCGATTATTAAAGAAACAAAATGCTACATAGATTGTATTGATATTTTTTTTTATAAATGTTAGCCCATGGAAGGCCCTCTTAGAATTTATTTTTATGTCCTTTTTGTCCATTTTTTTACAGTTGCCCACTTAAACCTTAGCTACGGCACATTGCTCTCTGCTGGGCAATGTGCCTGAACTGTAGTATCACCGTTTGTTTGTGTGTTTGAGTCAGGATCAGACACCATGAACTGCAAACATGTTTACATTTGGGAATCCGCTAGCAGAGAAGATTTGGAGAAAAAAATGTTCTGTATTATTTGAATATGTGATAGTCATGTCACTCAGTGTATCACACCATCAAGACACTCGCTCGTCCATTACCCAGTACTGTCCCCAGAGCACATACAAATGTCATTTCCTGGCTTCATGCATAAAACATAAAGGAAGATGTGGATAAACATTTGTAAGATACAGAGAAGATGTTGGCAAGGACACAGCAAAATAACAATAAATGGAAAAATGATGTAACGCCCAGTAGCACCTTTAAATCATCAGCTTTAAAACGAGCAACTTAAAGAAGAAAGAACACAACTCCAATTCTTGTTAGAATTAACACTACAGCCTTGCTAGCGTTCTCATACAGAATTGCAAATTTCTCCCACCTAATTCAGATTTATGCTAAAGCAGAATAAGTAGTGGCAATGTTCCAGCACACCAAATAATATACTTGTTAACAAGCATTCTAAGAAAAGGTAACCGATTTTATAGTTTCTTCACTTTTTTTTTCAAGGAAAGAAGATTCAGCATGGAAAATCTTGTTTTCGTAGAAACCACTATAAAGAATTTGGTAATTCTATAGGATTATTGCCAAGAAAGTCATCAGGAACAGATCATGGTATTCACATCCACCTTCTAATGGCAATTGCTTTAGGCTCTGTTCACACTGCATTGAAAGCCTCCATATGCCCTCAGAATACCTTCACAATTAAACAAAAATTGGAACGGAGAATGCTGAAGGGAATTGGGTAACAAGAAATGAACACTTTTTGGTCTGTACAAAATTTAGATGAAGACCCTTGGAGGACCCACTTGGCTCCATTGTTCTACATCGATCCTTGTTCTCCTCTCCGATCCACTTAAAAGAGAACTGCAGGCCAATATAACTTATCCCCTACCCGCAGGATAGAGCATAACTGCCTTATCATGAGAGGTCTGAAAGCTGGGACCCCCCCCCCCCCCCACAATATCCTGTATGAAGCCTTGGCTCTGCCGGGGCTTTCCCCGTGCAGGAGGTGTGTCGGCCACAACATTATGCCATGGCCGACACGCCCCCTCCATGTATCTCTATGGGATAGGCGGAGGTGCAGCGTTCGTGCATCCCCCCCTCTCCCATAGAGCTTGTCTGTCCACCTCTTAGTGAGGTCGAAGACATGAGCATCAGCCACGTAGCGTTCGGACCCCCTGCAGATAGGGAATAAGTGTCTATGGCTGCAGTACTCAAACCCAAATTTATATCAAACCCTATTTATATTAAATATGAATCAAAACCATATATCAAAACCACTATATAAAAACAGCATTAGTGCTCATAGATATCAATAGCAATCCATGCTCAATTCTGGAAGTACAGATTTTAACCCCTTAACAACCAAGGATGTAAATCTACGTCCTGGTGCGGCAGTACTTCACGCACCGGGACACACATTTACATCCTGTACATAACTGCGAGCATCGGAGCGATGCTCGGCTCATGTGTGGCTGCTGATAGCATTCAGGGACCTGCCGGTAATGGCCGACATCCATGATCGTGCGGATGTCTGCCATTAAGCCCTCAGATGCCATGATCAGTACAGATCACGGCATTTGCGGTGGCGCCGCTACATTTTATGCTGATCTGATGGCCGATGGCACGACGGCGGGGATCAGATAAGCTAACATGGCTGACGGCGGTCCCCTCACTTGCCTCCGCCACCTTCCCGCCTTCCCCTGCTCTAATCTGAGACCGAGCAGACCACAGCAGAAGATAAGCGATAACACTGATCAGTGCTATGCCCTATGCATAGCACTAAACAGTATTAGCAATCAAGTGATTGCTATAAATAGTCCCCTATTTTTAAAGTGTAAAAAAAATGGGAAAAATCCCTTTCCCCAATAAAAAATGTAAAATGTCCCTTTTCCCATTTTACCCACAAAAAGTGTAAATATATATATATATATATATATATATATATATATATATATATATATATTTAATAAACACATTTGGTATCACCACATGCATAAATGTCCGAACTATTAAAATATAATGTTAATGATCCTGTACGGTGAACGGCGTGAACGTTAAAAAAAAAAGTCCAAAATTGCTGCTTTTTTGTCACATTTTATTTAAAAAAATTAATAAAATATACCCAAGTACAGATCATGGCACAAAAAAATGAGCCCTCATACTGCCGCTTATATGGAAACATTTTAAAGTTATAGGTTGTCAAAATAGAGGGATTTTAAACATACTAATTTGGTTTGCGATTTTTTTTAAGCGCAATAATAATAGAAAAGTAGGTAATCATGGGTATCATTTGAATCGCATTGACCCACAAAATAAAGAACACATGTCATTTTTCCCGTAAATTATACAGCGTGAAAACAAAACCTTCCAAAATTTGCTAAATTGCGGTTTTCTTTTTAATTTCCCCACACAAATAGTATTTATTTGATTGGGCCGTACATTTTATGGTAAATTGAGTGATGTCATTACAAAGGACAACTGGTCACGTAAAAAACAAGCCCTCATACTAATCTGTGGATGAAAATATAAAAGAGTTACGATTTTTAGAAGGTGAGGAGGAAAAAACTAAAATGCCAAAATAAAATTGGCCTGGTCCATAAGGTGAAAATGGGCTTGGTCCTTGAGGGGTTAAATGGAAACAAGCATTGGTTGACCAATTATTTTTGTTATGTAAAAAAAACTAGATAAATGATTGTCGTCTGTCTTAAAATATCTGATGTTATCTTGTCCATATGAATTATTGTAGCTCAATGAGTTCTTGGTTTCCGTAATTTTTTTTTTTATCATATATTAAGATATATTTTTACAAATCATTTCTTACTAGAGAAAAAAACATCCGATTACAATATCCACATGCACATTATTTTTACATGTCCATCTGCAATTGTAGTAGTATTATTATGGGAATAGCAAGTAAACATTTTTTATAAATACATATAGGTCCATGCTCTTCAAAACAATCTCCTCTACAAATGTATAAGACAACTTGCTAACCAACCCCACTTCTGGGTCTATCATGGCTTCTGTATATTTCCCTGAATAACTCAACCATCTTCCCCAGATTTTTTCTACTTTCTCAAGCAATTCCTTTTCATATATATATTATGTTTCATCCATATCACCATTTTTTTTAAATATGTTTTAGTGCATGGGGTTGGGGTAATTATTTAGCCATTTAAAAGCAATAGCCTTTTGGGCTTTATATGAAATCCTTTGTATACTAAGCATTATATGAAAACAGTACTAATACAATGATTTCCCAACAAACAACCCCTTGGGTCACTGGGTAAATCCACTCTATATAGGATTTTTATCAGCATCAGGACTTCTCTCCAATACCTGCTCAATTTCACACAATCTCACATCAGATTCAATAAATGGGCCTCCATCTCACCACATCTAGGACAGATAGAGTCTGAATATATTCCCATTTTATAAACAGATATGCTCTATGAGTAAAAAGAAGTTATTATTCCCAGTGATAGGTCAGAAGTAAGTGCCAGAAGTAAAGCTCAACTGCTTGTGAGAAAATGGTCCAATGTCCTTTTCCCACCTTCCTCTTTCCATCAAAGGATGTTTTTGTAGACATTCTGTAGGTGCCTTCCGTCGCCATAACCTTATAATACCTATACATCTCAATGCAACAGATACTCATTCTGAATTGCGTATAGAAAGCATGATGAAGTTGCATACACCAACTTCTAGGAAGCCCATATTCTTTAGTAGCTGTTGAAAACACTTATAAGTCCCATTTTTCTATATGTGTTCCATAAACACGATTCCTTTTTGAAAGGGAAACCTCTACCAATCTAAACATTTTAGGTAGCTTTGGATTATGCCATAAAAGTATAAAGTTTTAGGAACAATGTGATCATGACCGACAGACACAGGCTTTTCTCAGTTTATATTTTATTCTAATACTTGCATCGTGATTTAATATCCATTTGATACATCTGGCATATTCGCTCACAAAAGCAGTATTATAAAAAGGAGAGCAATAAATATGTCAAAAATGCAATGAATATTATGTTTGTTTTCTCTCTGGTGGCAGATAACAAAGTGTAGACGGGGGAATGATGAATAGAGCAGATATTACAGGGATGTCACATTTGTATAGATCCTTAGAATGGGATTGTCCTTTTGGAGTAGAATTAATGGCCTCTTATAGCAATAAGCCAATAACCCTAGTTCACTTTTGATCACAGATTATACATTAAGGTTTATTTATGAAGAAAGAAAAGTAGAGCTGCATCAATTCTTTATGTGTGCTAATGGTCCTTATTCTAGACCAGGTGTAGGCCCAACACTTCAAGATGACTCCAAAAACCTTATCTCGCTTCTTAGTTTTCTACATGTTTCTATTCTCCTAAAAATGTTCAGACTTCACAGTCTTCATGAGTGCAAATCTAGAGGCATTAATTTAATTCACACTTCAGTACTACTAATTAGTGCATAATGGCCGGGGGGGGGGGGGGGGGGGTTCAGAGATGTTTTTGCTTTTTTTTTTGTAATTTTTGCCAGATTTCGTGCAGTAGTGTCATCTGGCAGTTGTCTCTCATTATGAAATGAATTATGCTCACATTTACGCTGTATTTAAAGATCATTCTGCACTAGGTGCTCTGAGTAATTCCACTTTTATCATATTTTTTTATTCAGATCTGTTACAGAAGCATTCCCTTTTCTTAACCCCTTAAGGACTCAGCCCAATTTTATTTTTACGTTTTCATTTTTTCCTTCTCGCCTTCAAAAAAAATGTGAACTCTTTTATATTTTCATACACAGACTAGTATGAGGGCTTGTTTTTTGCGTGACCAGTTGTCCGTTGTAATGCCATCACTCACTTTACCATAAAATGTATGGTGCAACCAAAAAAATACTATTTGTGTGGAGAAATCAAAACGAAAACTGCAATTTTGCAAATTTTGGAAGGTTTTGTTTTCACGCCGTACAATTTATGGTAAAAATGACATGTGTTTTTTATTCTTTGGGTCAATATGATTAAAATGATACCCATGATAACATATTTTCTATTACTGTTGCACTTAAAAAAAATCGAAAACTTTTTAACCAAATTAGTACATTTAAAATCCCCCTACTTTGAAGACCTATAACTTTTTCATTTTTCCGTATAAGCGGCGGTATGAGGGCTCATTTTTGCACCCTGATCTGTACTTTTTATTGATACCATATTTGCTTATATAAAACTTTTAATACATTCGTTTTTTAATTTGAAATAAAATGTTATAAAAAAGTAGCTATTTTGGATTTTTTTCTACGTTCACGCCGTTCACCATACGGTATCATTAACATTTTATTTTAATAGTTCGGATATTTACGCACGTGGCGATACCAAATATGTATATTACATTTTTTTTACACTCTTTGGGGGGGAATAGGGAAAATGGGACAATTTACGTTTTTATTTGGGTTTTTCACATTTTTTTACTTAATTTTTTTTACTTTTTTTACTTTTATTTTTACACTTTAATAGTCCCCATAGAGGATTATTTAAAGCAATCATTCAATTGCTAATACTGTTCAGTGCTATGTATAGGACATATAGCACTGTTCAGTATTATCGGTCTTCTTCTGCTCTGGTCTGCTCGATCGCAGACTAGAGAAGAAGACCCGTGGAAGGCAGCGGAAGGCAGGTGAGGGGACCTCCGTCTGCCGTGTTGAATGATCGGATCGCCGCGGCAGTGCTGCGGGCGATCCGATCATCCATTTTAGTGACCGTGCATGTCCGCCATTACCGGCTGGTCCCTGGCTGCTATCAACAGCCGGGACCTGCTGCGCATTACCCGAGCTCGCGGCTATGCTTAGGATGTAAATGTACATCCTGGTGCGTTAAGTACAAGCTCACCAGAACGTACATTCCTGCATCGTTAAGGCTCAGGATTTTTTCATTTTTGCACTTTAGTTTTTTCTTCCTCACCTTCCAAAAATCATAGCGCTTTCAGTTTTCCACCTACAGACCCATATGAGGGCTTGTTTTTTGCACTACCAATTTTAATTTGTGATATCATCAATCATTGTACCACAAAATCTATGACGAAACCAAAAAAAAATAATTTTTGTGGGACAAAAAATAAATAAATAAATAAGTACAGAGATCTCTCCCATGATCTATTTATACTCATATATGTAGAAGAAAAAAGAGAGACAATGCGACCAACCTTGTGCCGTTACCCAGGTTAAAAAATGGTATGCAAATTTCTTCTATGAAGAGCGCCATAAAGGATCCTTTCTTCTCCTCCTCTTCAATGATCTATTTATACCCAGGACTGTATCTATAACAAGGGGGCATCCTCTACGTTTAGAGGAAAGAAGGTTTCTACACCAAAACAGACAGGGGTTCATTACTGCAGTGAGAAAGTGGAATTCTCTGGATGCATTTTTGGAGAATAATAACATTACAGGTTATGGATTCTAGATATATAGGGACAGAACGTTGATCCTGGGATTTATTCTGATGCCATATTTGGAGTCGGGAAGGAATTTTTACCTCGAGTATGAGTTTTTTTTTTTGCCTTCTTCTGGATCAACTCAGTAGGGACTTATTAGGTTTATAGGTTTAACCTGATGAACTCTGGTCTTTTTTCAACCTTATGAACTATGTCACTCAATTTACTGTTGGGATCACAAGTCAGGAAAATTTTCTGACCAGCTTTTTCTAGGTGGAAATTTCCTGCCATTTATCCACATGATTTTCTGTGAATTCAATAGTAAATTGGTCGGGTTGTGAAATCACGCCCCTTTTTGGACAGACCACACCCCATTTGGGACATACCATGCCCCTTTTTCGGCTTTTCACAGTGCAATGTCGGGTTTGTCGGATTTTCCTGGCACACATTGTTGCACACTGGTGCAGACATGTCGCAGACACTCTGCGCCAAAATAACCCGACAAAAACTGTTTGGTTTCAGCTTATTAAATGAGGCCCCTTATCTTTATTCTGTAGGTCCATACAATTAAAATGATATCCAACTTATATAGGTTTGATTTTGTTTTACTTCTGTTAAAAAATTATAATTTTTTGCACAAAAATTTGTATGTTTAAAGGGGTACTCCACTGGCCAGCGTTCCGGCTATGTTCAGAACATTTAGTTCCGAATGCTGTGCACTTGACCGTGTGTTTTAACCACTTGGGGACGGAGCCCATTATAACCCTAAGGATGGAAGCATTTTTTTCAAATCTGACCTCTATCACTTTACGCATTAATAACTCTGGGATGCTTTCACTTATAAATTTGATTCCGATATTGTTTTTTCGTGACATATTCTACTTTATGTCAGTGGTAAATTTCCGTCGATACTTGCATAATTTTTTGGTGAAAAAATCCCAAATTTCATGAAAAATTTGAAAATGTTGCATTTTTCTAACTTTTAAGCTTTCTGCTTGTAAGGAAAAGGGACATGTCAAATAAATTATATATTGATTCACATATACAATATGTTAACATGTTTTTAATTTTTGAAGACATCAGAGGGCTTCAAAGTATAGCAGCAATTTTCCAATTTTTCACGAAAATTTCTAAATCAGAATTTTTCAGGGACCAGTTAAGTTTAGAAGTGAATTTGAGGGTCTTTATGTTGCAAATCCCCTATGATGGTCCCCATTATGAAAACTGCACCCCTAAAAGTATTCAAAATGACATTCAAAACGTTTGTTAACCCTTTAGGTGTTTCACAGGAATAACCTCAAAATGGAGGCGAAAAATCAAAATCTCCATTTTTTACACTTACATGTTATTAGCCCCATTGTTTTCATTTTTACAAGGGGTAAAAGATAAAAAAAAAGCCCCCCCCAAACTTCTAATTCATTTTCTCTTGAGTAAGGAAATACCTCATATGTGGATGTAAAGTGCTCTGTGGGTGCACTAGAGGGCTCAGAAGGGAGGGAGCGATATTTGGCTTTTGGAGAATGAATTTTTTTTTAATGTTTTTTGGGGGGCATGTCGCATTTAGGAAGCCCCCATGAATCCAGAATAGTAAAAAAAAAAAAAAAAACACATGGCACACTATTTTGGAAACTACACGCCTCAAGCAATGTAACAAGAGATAAAGTGAGCCTTAACACCCCAGAGGTGATTGACAAACTTTCGTTAAAATGGGACTTAAAAAAAAAAAATGTCAATAAAATGCTGGTGTTACCCCCAATTTTTCATTTTCACAAGGGGTAATAGGAGAAAAAGCATGTGTAACCCCATTTCTTCTGAGTATGGAAATACCCCATATGGGGATGTAAGTGCTCTGCAGGCACACTACAATGCTCAGAAGAGAAGGAGCGCCATTGGTCTTTTGAAGAGAGAATTTGGTTGGAATGGAGGTAGGGGGTCATGTGCGTTTACAAAGCCCCCATGGTGCCAGAACAGTGGACCCCCCACATGTGACCCCATTTTGGAAACTACACGGAAACACGGAATGTACTAAGGGGTGCAGTGAGCATTTTCACCCCACTGGCGTTTGACAGATCTTTGGAACAGTGAGGAGTATAGTTTAAAAAATGGGGTCACATGTGAGTATTTTTTCTTTTGTGTTTCTGTCAGAACCACTGTAACCAGTAGCCACCCCTGTGCAAATCACCAATTTAGACATCAAATGTACATGGCGCTCTCTCACTCATGAGCCATGTTGTGCGTCCACAGAGCATTTTACGCCCACATATGGGGGATTTCTGTACTCAGGAAGAAATTGCTTTACAAATTTTGGGAGTCTTTTTCTCCTTTTACCTCTTGTGAAAATAAAAAGTATGCGGCAAAACCAGCATGTTATTGTAATTTTTTTTTTTTTTTACACTAACATGCTGGTGTAACCCCTAACTTTTTCTTTTCATAAGGGGTAAACAGAGAAAAATCCCCCCAAAATTTGTAACACAATTTCTCCCGAGTACGGAGATACCCCATATGTGGCCCTAAACCATTGCCTTGAAATACAACAGAGCTCTGAAGTGAGAGAGCGCCATGTGCATTTGAGGCTTGAATTAGGAATTTGCAATAGGGGCAGACCCAGATACTACCCTACGCCAGTGTTTTTCAAGCAGGGTGCCTCCAGCTGTTGCAAAACTCCCAGCCTGCCATAACAGTCAATGGCTGTCTGGCAATACTGGGGGTGGTTGTTTTGCAACAGCTGGAGGCTCCGTTTTAGAAACGCTGCCGTATGAGTCGTTTTTCATTTTTATTGAGGGGGGGGGGGTAACTGTGTAGGGGTAAATGTAGTGTTTTACTTTTTATTTAGTGTCAGTGTAGTGTAGTGTTTTTAGGGTACATTCACACAGGCGGGGGTTCACAGTGAATTTTCCGCTGGGAGTTTGAGCTGTGGCAAATTTTCCGCAGCAGCTCAAACTTGTAGAAGGAAACCCACTGTAAACCCGCCCGTACAATCACGGGGGGGGGGGGGGGGGGGTATTGTCGAAGTTGGGAGTTGGGTTTAAACCTTCAGCTGTGGCAGGCAAAACTCCCAGAATGCACTGACAGACCATACATGCTGGGAGTTGTAGTTTTGCAACAGCTGTAGGCACACTGGTGGGAAATCACTGAGTTAAGAAACAGACTCTAGCTCAGTGATTCCAACCCGTATACCTCCAGCTGTTGCAAAACTACAACTCCCAGCATGTACGGTCTGTAGTTTTGCAACAGCTTGAGGCACACGGGTTGGAATCACTGAGTTAGGAAACAGACTCTAGCTCAGTGTTTCCCAATCAGTGTGCCTACAGCTGTTGCAAAACTACAATTCCCAGCATGCCCAGACAGTCAGGGATGCTGGACAGTGTAGTTCTGCAATATCTAGCCCTTCATATGTTGCAGAAATATAACTCCCAGCATGCCTGGACAGTCTGAGCATGCTAGGAGCTGTAGTTATGGGAAAGCAACAACTGGGAAAGAACAGTTTGGAGACCCAGTAGTGGTAGTGGTCTCCAAACTGTAGCCCTCCAGATGTTGCAAAACTACAACTCCAAGCATGCCCAGACTGTCCAGGCATGCTGGGAGTTGATGTTCAGCAACATATGAAGGGCCAGATATTGCAGAACTACACTGCCCAGCATCCCTGTCTGGGCATGCTGGGAATTGTAGTTTTGCAACATCTGGGGGGCTACAGTTTAGAGACCACCATATAGTGGTCTCCAAACTATGCCAGTTCAGATGTTTCAAAACTAAAACTCCCAGCATGCCCAGATGTCAATGCAGGCTGAAAGTTGTAGTTTTGCAACATCTGGAGGACCACAGTTTGGAGACCACTAGTGGTCTCCAAACTGTGGCCCTCCAGATGTTGCAAAACTACAACTCCCAGCATGCCCAGACAGCATGTTGGGAGTTGAAGTTTTGCAACTTTTAGGAGGCCACAGTGAAGATCACTTACTGTGATCTTCACTGCAGTCTTCTCCGCCGCACTTTCCGGGCGCACTCCTGATTTTGCTGCCGCCACCCGATGGTCTCTCCTGCCGCCGCTCCGGTATGTCCAGTCTCCCCCCCCCTTGTTTCTCCCCCGCTATGCCCGAACTTCGATCGGTTGGCAGAGCCGGGGAAATTAACTTTAACCCTCACGCCCCCAACTGCCATTGGTTGTCAGCCTGATCGACCAATGGCAGGGGATAGGAGGAGGTGGCAGCACTGCCACCTCGCTCCTGTCCTTTAGCATGGTCGGAGCTGTCTGTGACAGCTCCGATCACTGTTATTTTCCCGGCAATGGGGTCACCCATTGGCCCGGAATCGCCGCACGTTGCCGGTCTGAATTGACCGGCGATTTGCGTCAATCTCCGACATGGGGGGGGGGGTCTCAGGACCCTCCTAGGCATTGCCACAGGATGCCTGCTGATAGATATCAGCAGTCATCCCGGTCCGATCACCGCCCGGACTTTTACATGCAATCCTTGGAATGCATACACTGTTCAATGCCATACCATAGCATAGCATTGATCAGTGTTATCGGTGCTCTGCTGCTCCAGCCTGCCATGGCTGGCTGGAGCATCAGATCATCGATCATCAGGTAAGGGCCCTTCTGCTGTCCTCTCAGTCGATCGGGAGACTGCTATTTTACCATGGTGGTTCCGTTCAGGAGCTGCCGTGAATGTTTTACTTTAATTTTAGATGCAACGTTCAACTTCATTTTAGACGCCGCGATCGTTGATGTCTGGCATTAGACATGTTTGGCTAATAGCCGCTGGCACCACCCTGCTATGACATGGGGTCAGCTCCTGAGCATGCGTCAAAAAAGGGGAGCGGGCACAGGGTGTACAGGTACGCCCTGTGTCATTAAGGAGTTATGAAGTCTGAAGGTGGTTTATAGTACTGACTTTTTGAAAAGTGACATGCAGCATTTTCATTCATTTTTTAAATGAATTACACTCACATTTCACCCTGTTTACGCTATGCTCACCAATTTATATAAAAGGAGGCAAGGCTTAAAATGTGGCAAAAAACTAATAATAGTGGCTAAAATTTTGGGGCTGTTAAAAAAAAATAAAACACCTAATAGAGTAGACAATATAAGATGTGCAAATAGATTTTCAAATAGCCTGTAAAAAATTCTAGATTTTAGATCTGGTGCAATCTTAGATTTAGTTTACACTTTCTAAGAATTAGCCTGTTTTAAATATATATATATATATATATATATATATATATATATATATATATATACCTCATTGTCTCAATGGTATCTGCATATATGTTTCCATTTAATCATGTTAAAATGATAAACTACACTGTTAAACAGTGTTTAACCCCTGTTTACGCAAAATCAGGTACATGTACGTGATGATTAGGGATGACTTCCCACATCATCACGTACATGTACCTGATAACTTTACACTGTCACAATGCCGAGTGCACAGCCGTGCTGCACAGCCGAGCCCCCCTGAAGCCGGCCAGGGACCAATCACAGTGGTCCCTGGCCGGAGATCGCTGCTTTTGGTCTGTCAGTACAGATGGACCAATAGCAGGGATCTGGTGAGGGTCTCCTCCTTCCCCCTCTCCTCCGTCGCCTCACTGTGTCAAGCGATTGGTGGTGAGGGGGGCCCCATAAGAGGAGGCGAATCGCGGCATTCAGAATCAGAGCTGCACTCTGATCCTAAGTTAACCCTGTAGACGCTGCGGTAACTGTGACCGCAGCGTCTGTTATGGTGACAGAGGGAGGGAGCTCCCTCTGTCACTGATCGCCGCTCTGCAAAGTGAAAGCAGAGCACCAATGGTTTCTATGGCAATCGGAGGCCATGAAGATGTGTACTCCATTGAATTATGTGTATAATAGTAAAAAAAACTTATATATATATATATATATATATATATATATATATAGAAAAAGGGAAAAAATAAAATATTGAAAAAGTGAAAAAAATGTGAAAAAATAAAAGAAAAAAATGTGAAAAAATAATATTAAAAATTATAAAATAAATTATATATGTATATAAAACACCCTAAAAAATAGTCCCCCTCAAATACATCAACATGTCCCGCAAAAAAGAGTCCTCACACAATTGCGTCAGTGAAAAAATACAGCTCACAGAATACGGCGACTTACAAACATGATTTAAAAAAATTATAGTTTTTATACCATAAATGAACTAAAATATAAAAAAAAGTATATAAATTTTGTATCGCAGTAATCATAGATGCTGTGACCGCAGCGTCTGTTAGGGTGACAGAGGGAGGGAGCTGATTGGTGCTCTGCAGAGCGCCGATGGTTGCCATGGAGACTGGAGGCATGACACTGGCCTGCAGTGTAACATTAACATGTCAATTATACCGCATGACAGCATTCCAAAGTTATCACCAAATAAGTGGAAGCATGTCAGATTTTGAAAATTTGCCTTGGTCATTCAGGTTAAAACAGGCTATTGAGTAAAGGGGTTAATGCCCACAACAGGATTTATAACAATGGAAGAGAAAAAGATTTCTATTCCAACATAAAAGAGGATTCTTTACCAAGAGCAGTGAAATTATGAAACTCTTTGCTGGGGAAGTGGCCAGAGGGAACTCAATAAAAAAAAAGTTCAAGAAGGGGCTTGTATGACATTGTAGAGTGTAAAATATTACATTTTATGGGTATTAGATTTCTGTAGATGTGTTCTTGATCCAGGATTTTATTCTGATAATTGGAGTCAGGAGGGAATTTTTTATCCATTTTTTTTAGAAAAAAAAAGTGTCCTCTTTCTTACGCAGCTTTTAGTCTTATTGTAGATTTCACAGCAGTTCTGACCCATGTGGAAATAAACAAAGAGGGAATATATTTTTCCCTGTCGTCTAATCAGCAGCGCAAAATATTGGGCGTGAATCTCCGGCCCTGTGAGCTGCAGGACCTAGGAACTTTTAATAGTTAACTAAAAAAACACGCCCCCCTGGGTATAAAACACCCCTCACACCAAGGTACTATGAGTTTTTTCTGTCCTGTGAAGCAGGACCTGGGTGCCGAAGGTTTTTTTCTTTCCCCTCCGATTTTACGTCTTTTTGTTTATTCATTTTTTTTTGTCAGATCTATTATTGCGGCACATTCAACCAGAGCCTTGTCTACCTCTAATGCTGAGCGAGGCTTGGTACCTCTAGACCATATATGGGGCACTCCCTTAACTATCTTTAAACATTATACAACGTATAAGGTATCTTCTGATAATTTTTCTTTTGTCAGATCTATTATTTATTCTACTAACCTGTAATCCCACCCTTTGTTATGCAATGTAAATCCCCATCATTGTGCTGCTGATCAGATGACAGGGAAGTAAAACTTTAAGTAGTTAATTTGTTTTCCCTTATTCTGTCAGCAGCACAAGGTTCCCTCCCTTTTCAGTAAATATTTTTCTTTGCTATATATAACTCATAGTACCTCTGTATGAGGGGTGTTTTATGCCCTGGGGGGGCGTGTTTTTTATGTTTACTATTAAAAGTTCCTTGGTCATGCAGCTCACAGGGGCGGAGATTCACCCCCATCATTGTACTGCTGACAGACTAAGGGAAAACAAATTAACTACTTAAATTTAAACTTTTTTTTTATCCAGACGACAGCATTGTGCCAACAGTTAATATGAAAATATTACTTTTTTTTTTTACTTAAGTGCTGCCCCCTCAACCCTGCTTCCCTAGGCACAGGCCCAATGGTTCCTAATGGTAAATAAATTCCTGCACTGCATGTCTTTTTTCAGCTTACACCTGTTATTATGTTGCAGCATGGCACCCAAATGAGACAACTAAACAAATCAGCATAAAGAAGGTCCTCCATATATAAAAACATTTGTCATATACATATTAGTACTATTAGATTACCCTATTTGTAATGCACACTATCTAGTGACTCTTTTAATTCATTCTTTCCTGTTTCTTACTTCATCTACCATCCCACTCGTCCTCATTTGTCCATCTTATAGCTTACTGTATGTACAGTACATAGTGATGGCCAACGTTTTACAGCTTAAGACACCCTGTCAAGTCATACAATGTGTAATGATCCATTCTTATTGATCTTCCCCATTTGCTTCATTTTAAAAAAAATTTTTTGGAATGAAGACAGGTAATGATGATGGACAAGTAAATGTCCTGATCCCTGACACATCACTTGTATAAACGTAAGAATAACAGACAGATGGGGTCATCCTTTTTGTGCATTAAACACTACTACAACATACTTTTAAGTTTTGCAAAGAAATCTCAAGGTCCAGCCCCCCTTTCCTACCAATGACCCCTGTCTGAGGAAATCACATTTGGATGTATTAAGCCAGCCTGACTAATAACCCTTGCACAGACCATATTGATTTTCTGAGAGGGAGTTTATGAACTAAATAAACTTGAAGTTGGTGTCTTAATAAACTGCTCCTCTCAGTCTGTCACATTTAGTTACAGTACTGTGCAGTTTCGGCGGCTGTGGAGGTGTGGGGAGAGAGGCTAATTCTGTTACAGATTGTTCACAGCGGGGTCTCCAAATTAGCCCTTTGTTTTGTAATGCCACCTTGCCTGGGCTTGCTTTGAGCACACTTCTCAGTTTTACCCTAATGAGTTGCAACACTGATAATGTGCCTGATGATCTTTCATTGATTTCACTATCACTTGCTTGTCTGGTAATTGATCCGTTGCTGAGCCTCTAGTTAATTATATCGGCTTTGACATGGCCCAGTCCTCGGGGAATCTCAAGTCTTGCAGAATAACAGTTTTAATAAAACAGTCTATTACTGCAGCAGGTGCTCCCCTCTGCAGTATACTGGTCTGTATATATATATATATATATATATATATATATATATAATGTCTGCTTGGACTCATTCATAGACTAGTACTGCATGATACGGAACAGTAAAGGCGAGGAGTGGCGAGGAGTGAGGGGAGGTGTAGGAGATAGATGGAAAAAGAGACAGGGACAGAGAGAAGGAGGGGGAGTGATGCAGAGGAGAGGAGATAGGAGGAAGCCTGCTATTGACAGTGTCCTTAAGCCTCCCTCAAATAACAGCCATTAGTGGGAAGGTCAGGAGCTGAGCAGGCAGCTTGACTGAAGCATTGAGTGCCACTTCAGAAATCAAGAGGCTAGCAAATTTTAGAGGGAGTTTAAATGGCTAATATTTGGCTGTGAAAGCACAGCCACTGTTGGCACAATTGACTTACAGTCTTCTCCCTTTTTCCTATCAACTATATTTAATATGTGTATATATATATATATATATATATATATATAATGTATGCGTGACTTCCTTATAAAGGCATGTTTGTCTTACTGTTTCGATATTACATGTATTTTGCTTCACCATATTATTTATTTGATTTATTTATTTGATTGCCCCCACCATAGTGTACAGTTTGTGTATTGCTCGTGCCAAATCTTTTTGTGTGTGTGTGTGTGTGTATATACGTGCGCCTAATGGTGGTGAACTAAAGGAAAGTTTAACAGAAAAGCTTTCAAGAGCTGTGGGATGGGGAGAGCGAGGCACATTTGTGTCAACACAGTGTAGCTTTTCTCATCTCTCCTCATTGTGTACTAATGACACTGAGCAGTCACACTAGCTCTTTGCTGCTGTCTTTGTTTATTTTACAGACTGTAGATGCTAGCTTTATTGTTATGTCCAAGGTGGGGGGAAAGTGCTGCTTTTCTGTCCATTTGTCCTACTGCCTGTCTGTGTTTTATTAGGAGACAAATCTACTTTGACTCTCTCTTTTTTTTTTTTTTTTACTGAGGGAACTTTTAGAAGAGATGCCCACACTTCTCCATGGCTGTTTGTTAACACTGTGATGTCTGGGGCACTGACAGGCCAAAGGTATTGCCGGGGTCAGAGTTTAACTCCTTCAGTGCTGCCTCACTCCCCACTATGCACATTTCATCTTCTTTTAGTGCCTTGTTTATGTTGTTTTATTTAGCTTTGGCTTTGTTGTTATTGTGACACAGATTATGACTGCTTTGTAGTTTGTGTTTACTTTGCTTTTATTAGGTGTTTTACTATCATAAAAGTTTGACATTTAACTGAATGCATTAAACTTTGCACATCTACCAAAAAAGAAAAAAAAAATCCAGCGTCCGTTTTATTGTTTATTATTTAGTCTGCATAGAAATTTGTATTAACAACTTAGCGCTCAGTAAATCGGCTGAATATTTTATTGTTTATTGGCAAGTTACTAGATATTTTTTTTTCTCCATTTCATTTTTTTGTAGCAGGGAATGAAAGGAATAATAAAAGAAAACAGTGAAGTACAAAGAGTAGTGTGGCACTGACAAGTGTCAAATGCGGCATTCTTAACTTGACAGATTATTGAAGAAAAGCAGGAGATAAAACAAGAAAGGCTGCAAGAAAGGGCCAGAGCCCTTTCCCTCCCTTCTGCCTGTGATCAGTGACTGTGTGTGCGCGTGTCTATGTGTATATGGGTATCTGTAGGCTGAGAGAGGTTAGTGCAGGATGTCATTTGGTGCCTGACAGTGGAACAGTGCAGTTGACTCTGTGCTCCTCTAACCAGTGACATCCTTAAAGCTGTTCCTTGGTCTCAGGCAATTTTTTCTCTTTTAGTGCTACATGCACACTTGACAAGCAGCTGTTAGACTGAGCAAAGAGGAGCCTTGGGGACTCACAATCCATGCATAAATGATAGGGGTATCTGTGAGGAAGGTGCAAAATAAGCTTTGCATCTCTCACCCCCCCCACCATCAGCAGCACATCCCTCCTTGCTACTTCACCTCCCACCCACCCCCTTCCTCATCCTCTCCTACCCTTTTTTACTCTCTTTCCCTAAATGAAATGCAGCCTACATGCAGCTCTGTAACTACTCCACACTTGTGCTACTGAATGCCAAGAGGCTCAAAAATTCACCTTCACTTTTCAGTCAGAAGAAACAGAAGTGGATGTGAGAAAAAGAGACATACAGAGAGACCGACAGCGAGACAGGAGGGCGAGAGACCGGACATTCAGAGACTCTTGCCCTGACAACTCCATGCAGTTCGGAACGAGGACACCGGCAAGCGAGCCTGGGTACATGGGGGCATGGCAGAACTGTGATGCCAATCTTCTCTTCAGAATGTCCCAACAGGTGAGTGCCTCCTTTTTTTATTCCTCCTTGCTTGTTAAATGGAATTTTAGAATTGAAGATGACCAGGTACCTGTGATCTCTTTTTTGTATGCATTGATATTTAGTCACTTATTTTACTTTTCAAGTTAGGACATTTCGTGGGACATTAGTCTTTCTGCTACTATTTTACCTGGGTCTCGTGTACATGTATTCTTTCAAACACAGGGCTTACTTATGAATGAAGTGCTACCTAAAAAATCACTTACTTACTAGTTAAGTCTTTACAGGCTTGTAGAGAAAGGGGGAAGTGAAAAAAAAAAACAAATGAAATTTAAATGCAATGCAAAACAATTAGCCCGTAGCATCCTCTCTGCGAAAGTAATCAAAAGTGGAATTAAAACCACATCCACTCTTTCCTTCTTCCTTTCACTGATTTTGCAGTGATAGAAATTTGAGGGGCCCCTCTCCTAGGATCTTAATTGACTTCATGTGGTTGAACACAGCTTCCCCCAGTACTCAGATGAGCTGAACTGCTGTGTTGTTTGAACTGCTCAAGGCTCAGAGCGGATGGTTGATAGCTCAGGCAGTTTAGCTGCTCTCTTCATTTTTCTTTTTCACTTTGTTTTTCCATCATTCCTTTCTTCCCTTACGTCTTCTCTTCATCTTATTCTTCCCATTTACGTTTTCGTTTAACCCCTTTCCAGCTACAGTCTTCTACATTCTTCAGCACATATACATAATCACTTTTTTCTCTCCCCCTTCTCTCTCACACACTGCAAGGCCGTGTCTTGGCGTCCTCCCCAGAGCCTTCCCTGCACTGGGGGCCGCCTTAAAGGCATCTTGGTATGCTGCTATTGACGGGGAAGCTGAAATGTTATTGCGAGGCCAGTAACAACTGATAATTAATCACACAAGCCGGTGTCTCTGTACCATGCACATGGTGATACGCAGGCTGATGGCTGCATTTTCTACTCCCCATCTTAGTGTGAGCTTAAAAGTATAATGTTAACTTTAGTGTGCACCTACAAGAAGTAAACTCCTGTATAGACTTGTATTAAGTTACTTTGCTGACCAGAGACAAACTAACATCTTTATTTATTTATATATTTTTTTACTCATAATCATTTTGCTGTGACGTAAAATGTTCAAGTTTCAAGTTCTCAGATCACTCACAGGTTGAACTATTAATAGTTAATTTAAAAATCTGCAAGATCATTTTTTTTTTAGAGTACATGAGATAAACTATACATGTAGACAAAAACACTATACAAAGGCAAAAACATTATCCCCTTAAAAAATAGGTGTCGTAAAGAGTCAATAGCTGACTAATTCACATATTCATATATTAACAAGGCATATTTTGGCATCTCCTGTAGAGGGACCCTGATTACTACTGATAATACAGTAAGCTGATAGGAATCAGTAACAAACATCAAGCTGGACAGAGAGCAATTCTTAGGTATGTCCACAAAACTTCAAGGTAATGCATCGTAATGCTGAACAAACCCATACAAGCAAAACGATGCCCATATCTGCTCAAATTTCATTGATCACACATAGACATGCATTAGCAGAATTATGCACGGTGTGTCAAGATATTAGACTTGGATTACTGTTTTTGTGTGTTTTTGTTTTTAGAACTCATAGGCATATACCTTGCTTGCACCATTTTCTGCAAGACAATGTTTTTGTCAATATAGAAAAATAAATTTCTAAACCTTATTAAAGACATGTCATGTGTATGATAGGTTACACAAGTTATATAGGGGTTTTCTTTGGAGGGCTAGTATGCATAAAATATAGTTAAATAATTGAATCCATATACTGCTAAAAAAAAACAATAAATGACTATTGAGTCATGGCATAGTGCACAACTGTCCACCTGAAATTAAGAAAACCTACTAAGCAAAAACAAGATATAAATTGAAGACACTATATCAGCAATGTTTAAAAAAAAACTAAATAAAAACATTCGAGTAGAAGAAAAAAACTAAAAAAAGAAATTTACATTGTAGAAGGATGAGAGAATAGAGAGTCTTCTCTAATTTGTTCCGGTCTTGAAGATTAAAAAGCTGAGAGAATTGGGAAAACTTTTATTATGGATTTAATAGTTTGCTACTTGTTTTTTGGCAGTGTATAAAGATTATGTGAACTAATGCTAGACACGTGTATAGGCAATTTGTTTTGTTGTTTTTCATTAACAAAACACTAGAAAAGAAACCTCTTATAGAATCCATACACAGATCTAAAGACTGTAAAATAAATTTACAAGCAGCTTCAGAAATATAAATACATTTTTATTCATTTCGTTTAGAAGATTTTTGGTTTTAGCTACTAAAAAAATGTAACTTTTTGTAGGTGTCATCAACCTGTTTGAATAAAGCAGACTTATTGAACCCTAAATACTTCTCTGCGTTCCATCAGGTGTATCCTCCAGAATTCACATGTCAGCTATAGCAAATGAATTGGCTGCAAAGGAATTTGCAGATTAACTTGATTCATTGTCAAGGAAATAAATATTGTTCATAATTCAAACTTACATTTGGCAATCCCAAAAAAAATAAAAATTCAGTGAAAAGTAGCAGGTTTAATTCAGGTGCCTTGTGATGCAACATTACTTGTAAAGGATTTTTTTTACCCTTTAAATTGTATGAGATTTTAATGTTGTGTTCTGTCAAGGAAAAAAAAAATATATGGAATGTGTAACAGTCACAACATTTAAATCTATTTAGCTTTCATAACTCTACTGGGTTATAGATTTAACCATTTTCTCCCTGCATTGGCAGTATACACTTAAACCTACACCAAACCCTTAACAGTTAACATCTCCTCATAACATTGACATCTAATGTATTTGTTAAATAAAAATTTAAAAAAACAAGAATAGAATTTTTTGGGCCTCTCGATCTCTTTTCCATGGACCAAGTCAGCCAAACTTCTTTAAAGTATTCCAACATCATCTTGTCCAATGCAGTCACATTTTTGTTCAGCACCAAAATAACTGATAACCTAAAAGGGCATTTTGTGAACTGTGTTTAAAGGCGGTTGTTTGGGGTCACTTTGATCGATGACAAGTAGAGAATGACCAGAAACTGCCTGCATGTCCATCCCTGACTTATGCCTGGTCACCCCAACCTCTCGCCTTCATCTGGCACAAATATGCAGGGGCAAATAGCAAAATGATACTTAGAGATGCACGAACAAGACCTGTGATGTAAAAGAAAAAATTCATGTGAACATGTTTCTTTTCACTTTTGTTATACATGATTATTTTCCCGTTTTTTTTTTCTTTCAATTATTTTTAACTTTTCTTTTTTACACAAACACATTTCATAATGAAAGAAAATTAAAAAAAATCTGGTCCACTAAAGGAATGCTTTTGATTTTAACAAAAGTGATCAATCATTTTCTCTTAGTGAATTGTGGATTGGTAGAATTGATAAGGGTGGGAAGCAGGTAGAATATAGGAAACAAAATTTAAAGCTTTTATAGATTTGAGGTAGTCCTACTACTTACTGCATTGTTGAACGCTTGTTTGTCCTAGAAAAGAAAAATTATTCCCGAACGAAAAAAATGATAAAGTGATAAGTAACTGTAAAGAAACAAAGATATTAATAGATATAATATAGATAAAATAGTATGCAAAATATAATATATGTGCAATATATGTGTGTGTGTGTATATATATATATATATATATATATATATATATATATATATACACATATATGTATGTGTGTGTATATTTGAAACAAAAGAACATAATCTATCTGGTAAACGTCAACATATGTGACATATGTGGTTACATTAGTGTTCTGCCTTCCAGGAATGGAATCTAAACTGGTAATCCTATAAATTTTCATTTCACATAATTAACCATGATCTATTGCAGTAACCCTTTACATGCTGTATTAAATTGTAATCTAGTGGGAAGTGTTTTTGGGCCTACTTTGGACACGTGCAGTATGCCTTTACAGTAAGCCTGTCCATGGCCAGAAACGCTCCGGTCTGTGATACAGGTGCATTCGGCCAAGAGAAGGTTAAAGTTAAGGAAACCTCCTACTGTCCAGTATACATTAAAAGCTTGCCGCACTGCATTAGGGTAAAGACAGCAACCACAAGAAAAAAAATATATATATATATATATTGTTATATAACATCAGACTAATATGATTATAAATGACAGACATATCCTCAGTAAGCCAAGGTATCACTAGAGGCTGTGTAGTAACCTACATTAGAAAGAAACATGTGTTTTACAGCCATGTAGTATATTTATGGATTTATGTAATTCTGTTCATCTTGCAGGTTCTGTTCCACCGCTTACACATTTTAGTTATTTTTGATATACATGACCTTGTCTTCATGTGTTTTATCATATCATCCAAACACAAGGTATTTGTGTAATTACGTTTCTGTTAACTTTTACCCACTGGACTTTAAGATGATCCTGATTCTTTTCTGTGCCGACAACTCTTAACCTTACATTTAACACATATATAAAATTTTCTCAATTTCATCCTTTCCTTTTTTTTTATTTGGATTAGTAACACACCCAAAATGATCATTTTAGGACCTGCTGTATGAATTTCCTCCCAGCACACCTAATCATTTCTTACATTGCCACAATCATTTTTTCATATCAGCCTAATGTATTTTTACTGTCCAATTTTTGAGCATTTATACCCTTGCCATGACTTAAATACGGAATTTTCCTGTATATACAATTATTATAACAGGTAAATAGACACTAACTGAGCATATGTTCCGTTGACTTTATCCGCATGTAGAACAACATAACCATTAATGCTGATGTTTTTAGTTACACAGAAGGTAAAAATTAGGTTAAATATGAGCTCTGTTACGACAGATGTTGCAGCATCCACTGTTTGGTTAAAATCTCCTTTGAGAATATTACAAGTATATGTTTATGCTGTCACTATCCCCATTATACTTCTATGACCAGATAGTGTTATAGTGACAGATTTCATTTAGTACATTAAATTTTTATATTGTCATTAAATTACTGTGCTGCCACTAGTCGTAGCGTTTCAGGATGCCCAGACTGACAAAAACGTTAACGTGAGACAGCGATCTGACATATAGTTAACATGCTGCTAAAGCTAATATGCAAATGTGCTGCTATATAATTGATTACCTTCTGATTTCATCTTTAAATATTTCGTTTTTTTTCTTCTTTACCAGACATTTACAGCGGTTAGGCATTTTGTACACCAGTTCCTATTCAGTCAGCTTTACACCTATCCTAATAGGGTTAAACATTCCAAAATGTGTTTTTGTTCACTTGACTTCCATGTCATATATTTATTAGACTTTTATAGGCTATTATAGGCTGATGGACCATATGTTTAATTCATTTACTTGCATGAATTATAGAGCACCAACCTATTCTACAGCACTGTACACATCTTGCAGTAGCACAGTAGTCCCTGTCCTCAGGGAGTGTTACAGTTTTCTGATGTCGTACACACAATTTCACGGGAGGCTATGTTTTTTTCCTGTGTTATTAGCCTTTTTCTTCTTATGTTACAAAAAGTTCTCACAATGAAGTATGGTATTTACCAACAGTTATTGAATATGTATTAATGAATGCCTTCTGGTCGATACTACTGTAAAAGTGCCATCCATATCATACCAGAATGTTCAGAAGCCACCTACTTGCACTATGTAGCAATTAAAGATGATAATCATTATAATGATATATAGTAGGTTGACTAACTCTATGAAAACAATCTTTGCCATTCTTTTTTCTAGTGAAATCTACATGTAGTCAAGAATGGTGTACCTTTAGTTATGGATAGTACAGTAAGACTACTAGGAGGAGCCTATCGTATAAACATAACTATTTAGATAAATTTAATTGTGAATATTCACTCATATTTAGGATGTCTTCATTTTTTGTTGTATTATTTTCCTTGCCATGTTATATGTGATCCTACTTCACCATTTGTTTATTTTTGTTATCTGGCTCTTTTGTCATATGATAATACAGGTACAATGTTTCTGTTGTATGTTGGCTAGTTGAACGTCATATACACTTTGTGTTCTGTTTATTTCCATCATAACTCAAGAAGATATATTGTCTCAATGGCTTGTCATCCAGTTACCAGATATCCTTTTATAAAGTGTTTTGAGAGGATTAGAGACTGGTGATGGTCACTGATAAGAGAGAAAGCTGTCAACATCTGGTTGAGTTGTCTTTTGTTTACTATCCTTAGAACCTAGATGATCTGTGACCTCACTGTTCAATAATTTTACAACACATGGTTGCCCTTACTATATGTAGAGAAGCCATGTATCTTCATATCTGTGTAGATCATAAACATGGGTCTTGTGTACTATATGTAATGTGTAGTGGAATGCATACCTGTGGGAGAACTTGTCTTAAAGGGGTACTCCAGTGAAAAACTTTTTTTTTTTTATCAATTGCTGCTAGAGAAAGTTAAACAGATTTGTCAATTACTTCTATAAAAAATTCTTACTCCTTCCAGTACTCATTATACTACAGAAGAAATTCTTTTCTTTTTGGATTTCTTTTCTGTCACGACCACAGTGTTTTCTGCTGACACCTGCTGTCCATTTTAGGAACTGTCCAGAGCAACATATGTTTGCTATGGGGATTTTCTCCTGCTCTGGACAGTTCCTGAAATGGACAAAGGTGTCAGCAGAGACCACAGTGGTCGTGACAGAAAAGAAATCCAAAAAGAAAATAATTTCCTCTGTAGTATACAGCCGATAGTAAGTATTGGAATGATTAAGATTTTTTAATAGAAGTAATTTACAAATCTTTTAAACTTTCTGGCACCAGTAGATAAAAAAAAAAAAAAAAAGTTTTCCACCGGAGTACCCGGAGTAAATCAACAATTGCCTTCAGATTCACTATTACAAAGTGTTAGGAGGGAGTTGACTTGTGGAAATGGAGAACGGAAGAATGTGGATGCCACTGTATTCTTATTAAGATGTATAAGATTGGTTAAAATTTAGACTAAGAGATATTTTAGGTATTCGTACCCAATAAAGTGTGATGACTTGGAGAAGATGGTCAACATATTCCTGCTGTTTAGTACTATCAGTTATATTGCTTTTAAGGTTTCTGAAGATATTTCCTATGGATTCCTTTTTTATTTAGTATTATCTGCTCTAACTTTTCCTTTCCAATGTTGTATGAATATTTAAATAAGAGACAAATTCCATACATCTTCTCATGCATGAGCTTGAATTTATTCTTTTTATCTTAGGTGCGTAAATCACTACAAATAAAGAAGCTGTATAAAAGTATCTTAGCCAGTGCAGGGGCCTACTTGTTGCATTGTGGCTTTTCATGTAGTCATTCATCAAATGATTTATCTCTACCTTTCTACCACGCATTACGTTTTTTAGAGATAAAACCCTACCCATAACAAGGCCTCATTTCATTACATATACTTGCAAGCAGCTTGTTTTAATATATCCTTAACCTGTAGTTAATACATAAGGAATTAGACTTATCATCTTCGCAACAATGTCCTATAAGCTCATTGATGGAGTTGTGACCAAGTAATATAGAAGTATTTAAAGCTTATAGAGAATGAGATAAATCAGAAATGGATAACACTTCTATAATGATTTTGTGCCATGTAGAATCATGCCAATATGACCCTATGCCAGTGTAAAATACAAAATTTAACTGGAAAGACATAACATACTGCAGCTCATGATCTTTGTCCATAATGTTTATATGTTACCACTGCTCTGACATCATTTTTTAAAGTGTATTTCCAATGTTGCGGGCAGGTTTCTGAAAAATGACTATAGTGCAGCACTGTTCACATTAGTCATTTTTCGAAATCATTTTATTTTGAATTTGGCGGCAGAATACCTTCACTGAGCCTTTGTGAGCCCCGTTTCTTGTTGCTTTTAACTGTGCATTAGGAGATGGAATTCCCCACACTGTCTTCATAGCACCTGTCTCTAGCATAATACCCAGCACTGTAGAATCACACTAAACTGGGTCTTGTGCTGAAGATGGGTGCCATGGAGACAGAGCGAGAATGCACAGTTATGCACTGTTGGGGAACACGGAGAACGGATGCTCGGTGAAGGTATTCTGGTACCAAATTTAAAATGAAAGTAATTTAAAAAAATGACCATTGTGCACAGTGCTGCACTCTAGTCATTTTTCATAGACGAGCCCACAACATTGGAGGTACACTTTAAAGTTGCCGTTTTGGCATGGACACAGAGTGCTATGTCTTCATGTATTTTCTGCCACAGGGAGAGACATAGTGATTTCTCAGTGAACCAAAGAATATGTTCTGGTGTTAAAAGAAAATGCCTTTGGGACTGCAAATCAGCACTAATATATCTAATAAAACCTATATAAACATATGGAAATTAGACTAAAAGGCACAGCACATTCTGGTGTTGTCTTGTTAATATAGGCATCACTTCATTTAACCTCTAGTATACCAGGGCTTTATCTAATATGTTTCTTGGCTGAAGAGATGTCTACAAGGAATATTATTTGCCACTGTTAAGCTATAAAAGGAGGAATGTGTATATTTTTAATGCGGAGGGTATAAACATCTGAATTTGCAGTCCTACCAGTGTAGTTGTTCATTTTGCCCATTTCTCTCAACAGAAGAGTTAAGTTCAGCACCATGCCCCAGTTTTACAAGAAGTTGTCATAAAGGCATTATATTACCTCAACTTCCTTTCAAACTAAACAAACTATCTCCACCA
This sequence comes from Hyla sarda, assembly GCF_029499605.1. Classification (NCBI taxonomy): domain Eukaryota; kingdom Metazoa; phylum Chordata; class Amphibia; order Anura; family Hylidae; genus Hyla; species Hyla sarda. The sequence goes on along the minus strand of NC_079189.1, from coordinate 331,366,965 downwards.
CTCAATTAAACCAGTATGCACGTGCTGTTTGTTTTCTTTTTGGCTTTTTATGACTTTCTAGCTTTTGACAGGAAGTTTAAGTAATCTGATGTGTCTACAAATGTAGGGTTATCCGTGTTTATGAAATAATTGAATTTCCTAGGCACTAGATTACGTCAGGGGTTCCTTAGAAAGTATAGCAGGTACAGGACCTGGTGGGCCAAAAAGTTTAAAGTGAAAAATGTAGTGTATCTGGCTTGCAGGATATTTTGTTATCTTAGCATATTGCAATACGCAACATGTATAAAGGGTTCCTTGCCTATATATGTGCATTTGTGGGATCCAGGAGTTATGATGACCCTACTTGCTTCAACTTGTTTAATCTTTACCAACGTTTTTTTTTTTTTCTGTCATGACAAAGCAACTCGTAAGACAGTAGTAAAAGTGGAGAACTCATTTAAGCAACACCATGTCACATTCTCGGAGTAGTAGTAGTCATGCACTCTCATAGTTTGTTTCTTGAACAATTTACTCTTTATTTCAGATGCTCAAACCATGTCATGAGATACCTTTATACAGAGTACTGTAAAAGCCAACAGGATAGACTGTGGCATAATGTATTATATGCTACTTTTGAGCTTTACAGTGTAAAGTACATACAGTATGTCATTCAGGGGATATCTGTAAAAACGAAGACCCCCCCCCCCCCCCCCTTACCATCACTGTGCTATTTCATTATACAATGCCCCAGGCAGCAAGGTAATATAAAGACGTGTAAGGTCAAGTCAAAGGAGTGTTGTATAAAACTCAACAGGGTCACAACATTATGTGAAATATCCCAGTATCTGCAGACGGCAACGGGATTTCATTTTAATATACATACAGACATACAGAAACAGTTATGCAGAGCTCATTGTGATACGATCATGTGTGTTTTACATTAGACTGCCTACATTTGTTAACTTAGAGAGTTGTCATAGTGAACGGTGAAATTACCAAATAATTTCTGTTACATAAAGATACGCAGAAGGAGGGGGGATACCCAGATCTTATCATGGTTGTTACATGTTTGTCCAGCACAGAATTTCCTTCATCACCTTGGTCTAGTCTATTTGCGTATGTGCCAAGGAGAACCCTTTATAGCCGATAACATGCCGGCAGGGGAATCTCTTAGTAGTTTACAGGTTGAACTTTTGAGGACCGTAGCAAAGAAAAAGACTGCCAAACCCCAAGCGCCAGCAATAGCTTTCTCTGTTTGCCAGGTCACTGTGACACTATAGGGCTGATTATAGGAGAACAGCTTGTCCGACATGATATAATCCTGGCGTCAACTGCAACCCAAGCAATCGCAAGCTTTATGTTAGCCTGTCCTCTTGCTACATTTTATTTAAGATACCAAGGCATGTTTCTGCTCTTTCTGCATCCAGGTTGCTTTTATTGTCTTCAAATAGTTAAGCTTTTTTTTTCCCTAATGAATCATAGTTAAAAAAAAAATAAAAACAACAACAAAAAACAACAGTGTTTAATGGCCATTATTCTAAGGACACTAAAGTGATCTGCATTATTTAGAAGCAAGTATGATGGAGAATATAGCAGCTATCCATTGTGGGCAGATAAGAAGGGGTTGGTTGCAAAATGAGGTCATTCTTTTCAACACACACTTTTATTGATAGAGAAAGGCTAAATAAGATAGGCGGGTGAAAAGAAAAAAAAGATAGATACATGCTCAAGAGCGCAGTACTCCAAGAAGTAATAATAATAAAAAAAAATGAATTTATTAACTCATGTCACAGCCTTATTAGAGCCATTATCAAGCATGGGTGGACCTTGATTGGGGGATCTGGGACACTGTCATCATCTACTTAAGGACTGGATAAGTAGTGCTGCATTATTTTTCTTCCAGATAGTTAGATAGATATGAGAGAGATAGATATGTCATGGGGTAGATAGATAGATAGGAAGATAGATATGAAATAGATAGATACATTGAGACTGCAGATAGCGAGATAGTCACATATGGGGATATTATAGGGATATATAGATAATTTAGATATGAGATAGATAGACAGACATATAGATAGGTAGATAGATAATTTAGATAGCAAGAAAGTTGTATACAAACAATGGATAGATAGATAGATAGATAGATAGATATGTGATAGATATTTGATTGATTGATAGACAGATAGATAGATATGAGATAGAGAGATAGATAGATATGAGATAGATAGATAGATAGATATGAGATAGATAAATAGATAGATATGAGATAGATAGATAGATAGATAGATAGATAGATATAAGATAGATAGATAGATAGATAGATAGATGTGAGATAGATAGATAGATAGATAGATAGATAGATATGGGAAAGATAGATAGATAGATAGATATGAGATAGATAGATAGATAGATATGAGATAGACAGACAGATAGATAGATATGTGATTGATAGATATGTGATAGATAGATTGATATTGATAGATAGAATATGTGATTGATAGATATGTGATAGATAGATTGATATATATATGTGACAGATAGATATGCGATTGATAGATAGATAGATAGATAGATATGAGATAGATAGGAGATACATAGAGAGATAGATTGATATGAGATAGATAGATATGGGATAGATAGATATGAGATAGATATATAGATAGATATGAGACAGACAGACAGATAGATAGATTTGATAGATAGATATGTGATAGATAGATTGATATTGATAGATAGAATATGTGATAGATAGATATGTGATAGATAGATTGATAGATATATATGTGACAGATAGATATGTGATTGATAGATAGATATGAGATAGATAGATAGATAGATGGATATGTGATTAATAGACAGATAGGTATGAGATAGATAGATAGATAGATAGGAGATAGATATGATGTGATTGATAGATAGATATATAGATAAAAATGAGATAGATAGATAGAAATGAGATAGATAGATAGATAGATAGATAGATGGATATGTGATTAATAGACAGATAGGTATGAGATAGATAGATAGATAGATAGATAGATAGATAGATAGAAATTAGATAGATAGATATGTGATTAATAGGTGGATAGATATGAGATAGATAGATCGATAGATATATATTAGATTAGATAGATAGGAGATAGATAGATATGAGATAGACAGACAGATAGATAGATAGATAGATATGAGATAGATATGAGATAGATAGATATGAGATAGATAGATAGATAGATAGATAGATAGATAGATATGAGATAGATAGGAGATAGATAGATATGAGATAGATAGGAGATAGATAGATATGAGATAGATAGGAGATAGATAGATATGGGATTAGATAGATAGGAGACAGATAGATAGATATGAGATAGACAGACATATAGATAGATATGTGATTGATAGATATGTGATAGACAGATAGATATGGGATTGATAGATATGTGATTGATTGATAGATATGCGATTCATTGATAGATATGTGATTGATTGATATGGGATAGATATATAGATATGAGATATATAGATAATTTAGATAGCAAAATAGTCACATGTGAGCAGTTGAGAGATAATAGACAGACATGTAGGTAGATAGGTAGGTATGTAGATACCGTAGATGGATGTGAGGGACAGATATACAGTAGAGGCAGATAGATATGTGATAGAAAGATAAATATATAGACTGATAGATATTAGAGAATGGATAAACTTAGCAAGTAGTTTATTGTCCATTTGCTGTGATTTCCTCTACATGAAATCACTGATCTGTCAGTGAATGTACAGCTTCTCTAGGCAACTCCTGGCTAGGATGTAGGATGAATTCTTTTAGTAGCAACAAACCCGGCTCCAACGCTCCAACAGACTTACAGGCTGCTGACTTATAATGGAATGTCAGACTATTTCTCTAGCACATGAGGCATAATAATAATTTTCTCTACATAATATATTAGTGTCAGCACCAATGAATGTAACCATAAAGAGTGTGAAATATTGCAGTGCTCCATGTGCGCATTGCTCGTATTCTGATGTTCGTCTCAGCACAAGTTGCTCTTTTTAGCTGTTATATATTTGAGTTGCTAACATGCTCTTTTTGCCTGTCACATATGGGAGAGCCTCAGCATCCGGCAACAAGGGAATACATCACACAGCATACTGTCACAAGCAGGCAGCCTGCACTAGTGAGGGAGTGAGTGCCAAGTGCTCTAATGAATGAGAGTTTGCTGGCAATACTGATTCTATCCCATGCTGATATTTCCCGGTGCTTCCACATCTGACACCTCCATACACTCCGCAGCCTTAGCAGTCTTGTCGTGTTAATGAGCTATGAACAGTCCTCAGACAGAATGATATATATCATGTAACCATAATGCCAACCCCTTTCATTGCTTTTATCATTCTCATTTAGGTTTACTTCATTTTTTAATATTCTATTGACTTCTGTTTTTTAACCTTTTGCTATCTGGGATCATTAATGTGCACCAACTGGCAGTATATTTTGCTAAGTCATGTAAAAAAGGGAACATATTGATCCCACAGTGACTTTTTTTGCTCCAGCTGATGTTATAGTGCATATGGTAGGTGTAAAAACTTGGGAAATCTGCACAGGACTAAAGACAGCACCATTAGAGTAGATGCCTGTTCTTTAATGATCTCAGACGCTGAAGTGCATCTGTGCTGCTTTTGCACCTTCAAAGTATCACAAATCATGTGGCTGGAAATGTGTTGAAGGCTACTCCAGATGCCAGACATGTTATAGGGAATTTCTTCTGCTTCCTTTATAACACACGCAACCTATTTATGTGCACGTTAAAAAGGAGAAGTACTGTTAAAGACTTTAAAAAGATACTATTAATATGCATAATATTGTGACACCCCAAGGAATATAATAAAGTACAGCTATTGTCCGTACATTTAAACCTAATAGATTTTTAAAAATATTTAAAGGGCTTTTTGACACATTGAATAGATTGCGTGTCAACTGTCTGTACAAAAATCATTAAAATGTATCTGCAGCACCCCCAAACTCTCTACCCTATGATCCCCTATTGGTGTCTTTGGGAATTTGTTCATACTTAATAGATAGGGTACTACTAGTGTTTAAGCACCTTATTGCATTCAACCTTTTACTTCTCACGCATATGCCTAACAATAATGACCTGTCAACTCGTGATTTGTTTTTTAAAAGTATAACTCAATGAATAATACTGGGTCTCCCTCCTAAATGTTTACAAATGATGGTGGGATATGGTGCTGGGGGAGGGTGGGTCAGTGGCTATGGCTGATGCCGGATGATCACACACTGTAAACTCAAACAAAAACGCTGTAAAATAGGTATTAAAAGCTGATTTTTTTTCCTATGGAAAAGTGGACATAAGTGCACACAATATATAAAAAAAATTGGCTGTGCACTGATGTGTGCACTAATGGTCGCTTTTTCATAGACTTTACTAGAAAACATTATTAGCTGTAAACATTTTTTATTTGGGCTCCTTACATGACAGTGCGCTCAGCCTATCACCGGCTGAGGCGGAACATCGCTGCGGCCGGCGTTACTCTGACCGCTGCGTGATGTTTCGAGCCTAAGAAGCACGGAGCCCAGCAGCAGCGGAGGAACGGGGTGCCGATACCGTAGCAACGGGGGAACATAGGAAGGTGAGTTAAAGTTTGTTTTATTTGTTTTTGCAGCTCTGGCACAGGATGACATAAAAATGTTATGCTGCATATCTCCTTTAATATTTTTTTTAAGTCAGACTTTATAGCCGTTTGTTTGTTTTGCTTTTACAGTGTGGGAAAAAAGGCTTAAAGTGGCCATCCACTTTAATAGCTTTCAGTCGAACCAGCTATCCTTCCCCATCTCCCCATACACATGAACATTTGGCATGGCAGAACGATCATTTTTTTCTCTACAGAGAAGATGAGTGGTAAGCTGCTGCCAGACAGCTTGGACAGCAGCTTATTTCTCCAGATCAATAAGGTCAGGTAGTTTAAATCCAACATGGTTGATACTTCTCTCCCTGACATCTGTCAGTAGCGAGTCAGGAAGCCACCATACACATCAGATAGCCAAAGTGACCCTATGAAAGTCCATGTGGTCCTTTGGCCGCTGTCTGTGCCGGCTGTGCAAGGGATCTGCCACTGCCATTACTTTAGTTGATTGGCTCCTATGATGGAGCAGACCAATAGAGAAAAGAAAGGTCATGCGAACCCAGCCTTATCCTACCTATTATAGGACAGCAAAAGGCAATAGATGAAATAGATAGGATAGGATCAGCGCAGGATCAGAAGTATTTTCAAATTTTCTGAACTTGTGATAATGATTATATCTAAATGGGAACTGTAAAATGGAATCCAGTGTTGAGCCTGTGCTTTAAATTCTCTGCAGTAACATTAGTAATTGTTCTGTAGGAATGACTTTTAGCGCTGTTCTGGTCATGTGACATTTCCAGGACAGATGTCTATTGAGCTCAAAGGGACCTATTTTTTATTGGTACCCCTGTGCCGTAATTGTACATTGGAACTATGTAGTTCCCACAAGCTGACGTACTATTACAGCACAGTGATGTTGAGGAACTGGTGTGGCTGTATTATACACCTTACACTTATCCACAACAGTCAGTAGCTGAGATAATTCCAGTCTCAGCCATTTAACCCCATATATTCCATTGTAATGGATCTAAGGAGTCTGACAGAAAGAGGAGACTCCCTCTGTAAGTCCATTGACTCTCACTGTGAAATGATTCTGGATACCAATGGCTTGCTAGAGCAGCCAATGGTCTAACAGAGATCCCCAGGTCTGTCTATAGTGTACACCTGTAATTATTTTTATGCTATAATACAATGCAATATATAGAAGTATTGCAGTGTATTATGAATGCAATCAAGCAGTAGCCTGATCAAATCTTCTTATAAAGGTAAAAAAAGGTAAAATAGAATAGGAAAAAAAAGAGATTAAAAGAATTAAAAAAATAATTTTTTTATTGAAAAATAGTTAAAAAAATGAATAAACTGTACATGGTATGACCGCTTCTGTAACAAAATAAACACATTATTTATTTTGCATGATGAACACTTTTTAACCTGTTAAGGATGCAGTGCATACCTGTACACCCTGCGCCCGCTCCCGCGATATAATGCGGGGTCACAGGCTGACCTTGCGTCATATTGGGTTGGTCCTGGCACCTAGCAATGGCTGAGACCATTTGCTAATACCGGACATCACCGATTGTGGCATAGCATTGACCAGTGTATGCAATCAATGTATTGCATGTTATAGTCCCCTATGGGGGCAATAAAAGTGTAAAAAAAAAAGGGTAAAAAAAAAAAAAAAGTTAATAAATGTCATTTAACCCCTTCCCTAATAAAAGTTTGAATCACCCTCTTTTTCCCGTTTAAAAAAAAACCAAATGTAAATAAAAATAAATATAAACGTGTGTGGTATCGCCGCATGGGTAAATGTCCAAACCATAAAAGTATATAGTTAATTAAACTGCACGGTCAACGGCGCATATGTAAAAAAAATTCCAAAGTCCAAAATAGGGTATTTTTGGTCACTTTTTATACCATAAAAAAATGAACTTAAGGCAATAAAAATTTCCAATCAAAACAAAAATGGTATTGGTAAAAACTTCAGATCACGGCGCAAAAAATTAGTCCTCATACTGCCCCGTATGTGGAAAAATAAAAGTTATAGGGGTCAGAATAGGACATTTTTAAATGTATTAATGTTGGTGCATGTAGTTATGATTCTTACCAGAAGTAAGACAAAATCAAACCTATATAAGTAGGGAATCATTTATTTGTAAGGACCTACAGAATAAAAGTAAGGTGTCATTTTTACCAAAAAATGCACTGCGTAGAAACGGAAGCCCCCAAAAGTTACAAAATAGAGTTTTGCCCCACAAATATTTTTTTTCTGGTTTTGTTGTAGATTTTTGGGTAAATTGACTTATGTCATTACAAAGTACAATTGGTGGCGCAAAAAACAAACCCTCATATGGGTCTGTAGGTGGAAAATTGATTTTTAAAAGGTAAGAAGGAAAAAATGAATTAGCAAAAACAGAAAAATGCTCAGTCCTTATTGGGTTAAAGAAAGATGGAGTTGTTATTTTGTTTATCCTGCCTGTTAATAAACAATTTAATAAATATGCGCCCCAATAGGGTAGAAAAATACAACACATCCAGGGAAAAAAAAATCACTCATTTAATGTCCAACTTAGTCGTTTCTGTAGAGGGGTTAAACATATAAAGGATAGGTATGTCCATAAATATCCCTTTGTGTCATCAAGAGGTTTATCACATTTTGTGGTAAATGTACTTATTCTAGGGTACCTCCGAGCGATTCACCCATATGGAATATGCTGATTAAGGAATATGGTGCACCTACTGAGTTATACCAAGTAATACTTTAAACAGGAAAATGCACTCAAAAATGGAATAAAATGATAGCATGAAGCCCAATTGGGAATAATTGTCATTGCAATCATTTTGATAGTAAATAGGTTTCTCTGTGATAAACATCCACATATTCACTGCAGTAATAGAGTACCAGAGAGCCCCTATAACAGGGATAGCTGTAGCCTAGCAGCAGTACATTCTCACTGATCAGTCACCCCTTGGTAGTGTGAACAATTATTGATGTTTATTATACTGGATATACAGGAAAATCGTATTGAGCAGATTGTTGTCTCAAATGAATTAAATAAATCAATGTAAAAGAAAAGCATGAAAAAGAAGAAAAAACACTTGTTATATTGTGTATTTCAATAACTAGGTTTTAAGTGAAAAAAAGCTTTACATTGTGTTTAAGGTATATTGTATCACTGTGTCTGAGTAGTGGCATGTGGTGCAGCAGGGAGTGGGTTAATTCTAAGCTCCCCTGTCCTCCTATGCTACATTAGAGCGATTGACATAGTTGAAATGCCTCCTGCAGCTGGTGGCATATGACTGTCATTTGGGAGCTGGAATATGAAGAGATGGCGTACAATGAGTGCATTCATGAAACCCTTCCTATTTCTTTTATTGGCTGGGTGCTGCTAGAAAGTGGAGTACACTGTTACCTTATCTATTGTCAGTTGGTATTTTCAATTGGGAAATTATAAAAACTGCAGGCGAGCATCAAAGCAAGATGAAGAATGTTATTTTTAGTCAGAAAAAACATTGTACCAGACAGTGCTTTTTAAAAAACTTTATCAAAAAGAACATGACTTGGAAGTCAAGGGGAGCATGTAATTCTTTGTTACAAAATGTATAATAACTTGCACAGAAGAGATTGAGCAATATGGGATTGGATCATGAAATTTGTTTACATGAGTCGTGATTTACCTTTTAAATGTAAGAATGGTTATGTTACTATTACGATGTCAGCTGCCATCTGGCATACAAACAAGGTATAACAGCACATTATTATGGGAAATGATATTTAGCTGCATATTGTTACAGTGGCGCATGAGTTAAATTATTGTATATTATTGGATATTATCTCTTCTAATTATATATATATATATATATATATATATATAGTATATATTATATCAAGACATGCATGTATATGACCATGGAATATGATATGTGTTTTCTGCTGTAAGATAGTGACTGCTTGTAGTATTGTTGCATTTGTAGTTCCATCCCAGAGCCATTTCATACCTATACATTTCTATATTGTTTGGTTAGACTTATACTTGCATGGAGTACCTTTTTGGCCTCTCATACAAATATGAAGGTCCATATTTGTAGAGGAACTTAGGCCAGATTCCAACTGTGCTTTTTTTGTTTCCCATTCCCGAAATATAGGGATTTTACTATTTGGCTGACTGTTTAGTGTGTGGTAACTTTATTTCAGCAGGAGGCATAAATTTAAGATGCAAATTCATGTCCTCCCTAAGCCTAAGATTCACATCTCCGCCTGCAAGAAAATCCCTATACAGAAAAATATCCCATAGGTATTCCAGATATAAAAAATCAGCCATTTTTTCTTTCAATGAGAGCACCCTCCTTGTCTCCACTTTGGGTGTGGTATTACAACTTGGCTCCATTCACTTCAATGGAACTGAGCTGCAGAAAGAAAAAAAGGGCCTGTTTTTTTTATTCCTGGAATACCCCTTTAATGTATTTGCACCCTTCAAATAGGGGACATTACCAATAGAGGACGCGGACACACCCAATAAGGGACAAAACACTCCCAATAGGGGACAAAACACACCCAATAAGGTACAACCAGGCTCATGTGCCGGCCCTACTTTTTACACAGGGCCACCGACAGGGGGGCACAGCCAATGCGGGCGCTGAGGTGTTATGTCAGGAGCGTCACTCATCACTGCTGGCAGTCGCTGCTGGTCACAGCCTCTCAGAAAATGCAGCACAGAAGATGTCAGGAGAGCGTCAAACGCCCCTGCACCTGAGTTTGCTGGCTAGGTAAGAAGAACAACAGGGGGAGGAGGGAAGAAAAAAGTGGTGTGGCACAAGGAGTAAGGGGGGATGATTTGGCACAAGGGGAATAAAGTGGCAAAGGGGGATAAAGGGGGAATGAAATGGCACAGGAGGGGATGAAATGGCAGAGGGATTAAAGAGGGAAATTGCACAGGGGGTGGTGACGAGGGGGTGATGAATTTTTACAGTAATAACGGAGGACTGAAATGGCACAGGGGGTTCAAGGGAAAATAATGTGGCACAGGAGGTAAGGTGGGATGATTTGGTACAGGGCACAGGGGGAATAAATTGGCACAGGGGGTTCAAGGATGAGGAAGGAAGTGGCATTGGAAGGACCAAGAGGGGGAATAAAATGGCACGGGGGATGAAATGGTACAGAGGGGTGATAAGGAGTGATCAAACGGCACTTAGAGATTCCTCTGTGATACCACCTTTTATCCTGTTTAATAGGTAATTACACTCTGGAGTGAGTACAGTACAGTTTTCGGTCATTTAGAAAGTTTTTTGAGCCTTTTTTCCCTATAGGGGACATCTCTCAATAGCGGACACTTTTTTTTCTTTCCCGTGAGTGTCTGCTATTGGGAGATTCTGCTATATCTTGGGCAGGGATGGGGCGGGAGTTTGGTGGGCATTCAAAGTTAAAAACATCATTGTATCCTGGGCACAAACAGATATATTATCCCTTTAAAAGGATTGCAAGGATTGCATACATCTGAACGTCTTGAATATGTGATAATATACTATACATTGCAAATAGATGGCATACTATGGAACAGTGGTCTCTAACCTGTTGCTCTGAAGTTATAGCTCCCAGCAGGCTCTTCACGAAATTGACAATGCTTTCAAACCAACTGCCTGTGTTCAGTATCATTAATAAGAATAAGCTGACACAGTAAAGCAGTCGTGTGTGTATAGGGTCTAAACACAAACACAGTTCTGCTAATGCACATACAGTACGGCCAGACATGAAGCCTTGTCATGTGGATTCATACTTGGTTAGTGGCTAAATTAATTTGAAAAGTCGACACATATTAGAAATCCATAAACTGTCAGCTTTCTTCGAATAACTATGACTAAGGGGGACTGTGACATGGAACCCTCAAGTAATAGCTAGATTTCCAGACTCTTAATCAATACTAATAAAGCTAACATGTTATAGACCTGGAGCCTAGACTTTTTTTTTTTACCAAAACCTAGAAATATATATGAAGTTATAGTATCAATAGTTAACATTGTGGTGGAATAAGGAAATATTGCATCAAGGCTGGACTGGGACTGAAAAGCAGCTCCTGTACTGAACCACACCTTCAACACAGGAAGGACAATAAGTGGTACATATAAACGAATCCCACAGTCAGGAACAGGTGAACCTCTTACTTTTTTAGCTGGAATAGGTGTACCTTACCATCAAGCACTAATAAAACAACTAATATAAACATGATTTCCCCCACACAATGGCCATATAGAGATTACAGTACAGTTACAACCATTGACTCACAGGTGACATCATTTCTTATCAGGGTTGTTTTCTGTTCCATTACTTCTATATCTGGCCAAGACCACCATGAAAACAACTTTCAGCCATGACATGTCAAAATCTTTTGTGTCCTCAGACAATAATCAAATATATCCCCCTATTAGTTACACAGGTAAGCCCCCTATAATGAAGGTAGACTTCCATTTTGTAGATAGCTATACTCCCAATTAATAGATAGGAAAGCCTCCATTAGGTAGAGGTGTATGCAAGACAGTAAACCTCCATTAATTAGCTAGCCTCCATTTTACTTAGGTTGTCCTCCCCATGTTAACTAGGTAGGTAGCCCCACAATAATAACCAGGTAGGTAGCCCCACTCTATTGGCTAGGTAGGTAGTTCAACATATAAGATGATAGGTTGCTTATATTATTTACGTAGGTAGCCCCTCCATATTATCTTCCCATCTATCCCTCCAGTATTAGCTTGATTGGTAACCCCCATAAAAGTTTGGTAGGAAGTAAATAACCCATTCATTTTACCTGCCCATCTGGCATTTGACCGAAACGCCAGATCAGCCGTCCAGTTCTGTACTCCATTATTTATCTATAGAAACCACTACTACAATAAAATCACGTCTGTGTAGGTGGAGTAAAGTATAGTCTTTATAAACATTATGCAAGAAAGAGAATTTGTTGGAAGACAGACCCTTTAACTAAGGTAAGTTAGGTTATCTATAGTTCTGCACCAAGTAAATAATCCTGTGAATTGTCTTTGCAAAAATGAAAGCATGAAATAGAGTACATTACTTACAACCTCCTCGCCTCAATATGTCCACACTGCTAGCAGACCCTCTTGGAATCTGTGGAAATTTGTAATATAGAGCACTTTTCATTTGCACTTTTGCTATATGCTCATGTTAGCTAAGGTCTTGTTCACACTGCCAGCTGAAAGGAGCTCCGTCAGTCCCTTGAAAAGACAGGAGTTGAGCAGAGAAACAAATACTGCACGTCCTGTTACAGGACTCTTTCTTGGTATACACCCTTTAACTACCAAAATCACTCTTGTCCATAGAGCACACCATGTGTGAAATTCAAGTACCTGCACCAAAAAGGGAAAATGTCAACCTAGAGATACTACTAAAAACGAACATTTTTTAGACATGAAAATGACACCAAATGTCATTTTGACTTTTGAAGATGTGGGCAGGCAGACAAAAATGTAACCATAGACTAGGAGCACTTCTAACAAATAATAATACTGTAATTTCTATGCACTTAGTCCCAATAGAAAGGGTAAGGGCTAAAGTATGTGGCAGCAAGTAGAAGCTGTAGATGAATGTACACACAACACTGAAGTTGTCAGGATATTTAACCTTTCTAAAATGTCTTTTTGACTTTTTCTGTTTTTATTTTTTTATTTTTATTTTTTTACCCTTTAATATGTCCATGGAATTCCAAAACTTTCCCCATTAAGAATACTTACCGTATATACTCAAGTATAAGCCGACCAGAATATAAGCCAGGGCCCCTAATTTCACCCCAAAAACCTGGGAAAACGTATTGACTCGAGTATAAACCTAGGGTGGGAAATAGATCATCCCCCCCCCCCGTCATCATCACTCCCTGTCATCTTCCCCCGTCATCATCACCCCCTGTCAACACCCCCCCTATCATCATCACCTCCTGTCAACATCCCCCTGTCATCATCACCCCCTGTCAATATCCCCCTGTCATCATCCAGACCCCCCTCTCGTTGTCTACTCACCTCCACAGCTCTCTCGGTCCTGTTGCCTAGTAGCTGCAAGGACCGTCCGCATGCCGAACCCTGCACGGTAGCGTCAATGCAGCATCACTAGTCCGGGGCCGGCCCGAAGTGGAGAAGAAGGCCTCTTGGGGAAGATGGATGTCCCTGACCGGCTCACCCTCTCCACCGGAATGCGGACAGTCCCTGCAGCGAAGATGGATGGCCCAGCCTACCCCCCACCTGTATGCCTGAAGTGACTTCTTTTTTTTTTTTTTCACTTGAGGATAAGCCGAGGGGGGCGTTTTCAGCACGAAAAATCGTGCTGAAAAACTCGGCTTATACTCGAGTATATACAGTATATTTTTTGTAATGTTAAAACATGCATCAGTAATACCGATCTTAGATTTCGAATCACTTCATATATATTTTATGTGAAATAGTAATATATTTTATTTATTTATTTTTACAATTGAATTCTTTCCTTAAGGGGCATAAGTTACCTAGTTTTTTTTTTTTTCCTGATTAGAGCCAGATACTGAAACATGTCCTTTTTTCCTAACCTAATTTTCTGATTGTAGTTTGTTTTTGTATTTCATTTTTTGTACATTACTGTGGAGGCTGCAATCTTGCCAGAGCTGTTCTTGGCATTTGGAAATATGTTTTACTGCAAGTCCATTGGACATAGGCAACAAAGGAGAGGACCGTTACTGGGCATTCTCTGTGACCAAGTTGAATAGGTCATTCCACAACCTGAGCTCTGAGCTTCAGCCAGCAATTGTGAATTGTGTCTTATCTTTACACTGGTGTCACCTTTTGCTGTAGTGCTGTACAGATGACTATCCAGCAGCCTCCACCTTATGATCACAGACAAAACAGAAAGTCTCATCTTAGTGTTAGGCCTAGTGGCAAAAATGAAAACTTCAAGGTTTCAGAATTATTTTAAAACATAGAAAGTAAAATGCTAAATTTGAAAAAACTACCCAAGGGCTTCTCATAAAGACTGTAGATAGGGAGGACACACACAAAGGCAAGTTTGCAGGAGGAGAATCACATGGGCTATATAAAAGTATAGAGAGAAAAAACAGAGCACCCACAGTAAACTCTAGACTCCTGAACTCACAGACTACACATCCAGAATGTATTACTGGAGGCCACATGAGAAGAATCTGAACCTAGAAGCATACTACAAACTAAATGTCAGGGGATCTGAAAATAAATGCAAGAATGAAAATTATTACATTTAACACATAACCACTAAAATATATATATATATATATATATATATATATATATATATATATATATATATATGTCAAAATATTTATTTGTCCATAAATGTTAATCTTTACATAAATATAAGCTAATAATGAAATGGGGTCCACAAAGGATATTAGTACAGGAAGGGACATTATGTATATATTTAACGGTCCCTTGTTTATGAACCTGAACTTCAGCTATTCCTGTCAATCAAAAGAAGCCCTGGAAAAGAAGCCTTTGTCTCACGCTGTTAAGTAACATGAACAATTTTCAGCTTTTGACTTCCACTTGGTTGATCAGCTGAGGTTTTCCCATTAATTGACGTCACAGCACCGATGACTGATGACACCAATCCTTGTCCTAGGGGGAGAGACGTGTCTTTTAAAGGTTTATTATACTAGGACCCATTTTATCTTGTTTCCTATACTTATAATAGTGTATTTATTGAGAGAGTGCGGCACACGGTGTACAGTACATGCATGTTTACATAACACCCTTCGTACGAACAGCTTTTTTTTTTTTTTACGACTATCCTGTTCCGAAAATCACTCTTTTGTCACAGGCCTGGGCCCAGTATTTACTTGACTCTGTCCTCCCCCTCATAAGCCCTCTACCGCACAGCTGTCACTAGCAGTGGGATCATATAAAAGATAGGGCTGGGAAGACGGTGGGACAGAGCGAGCGCCCTGCTAAAATCGTGTCACGTAGCCCTAATTCATCTGCTCTCATTAGAGTGAGCTAGGGACAGCAGTTATGTCCAAGAGCACAGCTCTACACATGACACACGAACGGTTTGGGGAATAGAAAATTGCTTTCTCAGGAAGCCCAGCCAATTAAGGACTTGACCATATTGAATGTCAAGTGTTAATTTAGGTTTTTCTTCATTTTCCCAGCGGTAATGTGGGTCCTGTGATGAGCAAATACATGTCAAGTAAAAGTTGATTGCATGAAGGACCTGAGTATTATATGTCACCGGCAAGTCACAAATGTAGTCTAGCCTTTTAACCCATTAGGTGAGCCCAGAAGGGAAAGGGGAAAGGATTAACTGTGCCATAATGATAAGCAGAGATACAGCCATTTACAGCTGCAAGAGGGAGTAAGTACAGGAGACACTTCACCGCTGGACTAATGGAGGCTTTCATGGAAAGCTATGATTTCAGGTTTTACCTGCTATGTCCATTTTGAGCTATATATTTGAAACTGAACTGTTAAATGTCCTATAAAGTCTAAACAGTTATACTTACTAAATCGCTCATGCTGTTGAGATATTAAAAAATCATCATCTGATACTGGTTTTAGGGTGTGCATATGTTATAGTTCAGATTTGTATGGCAGAAATAATTTACAGTAAATTATGAGCCTTACCACCCATACAACAAGCTTATTCTGTTCCATTTCTAATTGTTTCCATATTCAATACATTATGCATTTACACAGCTTTTTTGGTCTGGACAAATTGTAGGGTAAATGGATGATGTAGCAGAGCTACATTTACCAGTTAATTTTTAGGTATGCATTGATGCATTGCATTGGTTTATGGGGGTCTGGCATTTGATCAGTTCAGCTCTTGTTCAGCTCTGCTAAACCTAGTAGGCCCAGGAGTATTTCTGGACACAGAAGGAGAAGACATTAGTTCATTAGAAGTTCATGACTTCATTGTTTGAGCGCAGAAAGTTTTTCTTTCTTCCATTCTGTTTAAGAAGACCCCAATAAATGTGTATGTTGTGTCTAATAACTACCCAGTGCATTTCTATTTAACTCTTTCCATTTGTTCTGAAGATAGAAAAATAGATATATAGATGGATATAGTGACATCTCTCTAGAAGACTACATCTTTGAGAAGACTATTCCCTTATCCCTTGTGTGATGGATTTTCTTTCCATCAATACATTATGCATAGTGGCCAGTTTCTTTGAGAAGACCACCCCCATAGAAGACCACATTTTAATGCAATTTTGGATGATCTTCTCAAAGAGGTTTGGCGATAGATACAGCGATATATATATATATATATATATATGAGTAAGCTTCCATATCTTCCATAGTAGGGTAGTTTGGAGCAGCCCTATTAGTTCAATGATGCTGATGCAAAAATCATAGAATGTTGCGGAATCTTGTAATACCTATTTTATTGGACTTACAGAATTTTGTAGGGCCAATCTTTTGGGAGTCCTCCCTTTATTAAGTGATAAAAAGATATTAGATACATAGATCAAAAAAACATAGGCAGATACCATAATAGATACATATGAGCGATACATATGGGTGTTCAAACAATATGCGATAGATAGATAAACATAGAAAGCAAGATACATAGAGTGATTTAGAAATGTAAGATCTATCTATCTAGCTCATATCTGTCATCTATCTGTCATTGCAGTATTTATCATGAAACAGTTCAGACTTCAACGTTTTGCAGCTATTTGTTACCTTATTCATTTATACTTATGGGGGCGACATCTGATATCTTGGCAAAAGCTTCTATCTGAGATTCTTAGTGAGATTCCAATAAGCTAGCCTGGTTACACAACAGAAAGACTCAAGGGAAATTACAAATGTCTTCAATGTCTGTGGTCAAGCTGAACATAGCTAGGGTTAACACCAATTCACATCTTGTATGTTTTCACTGGGACTTTGTTAAGGCACCCAATGTAAATTTCAGTGACAGCAGCTCTTGCTGATTCAAACTTTTCGGTGTCACCTTTGACGGATGGCTCCCGATGCAATCATCCACACCACCTCAGCAAGTCTTGGTCTTCAGGAGCTGCTGAGTGAAATGCTAAAGCTAAAACTTCATTCTGATTACAACCAAAAATGTCACAGCACCAGTCCCTTATAACCAGGGTATTATAAACTAAAATAGTGCCGCTACTCATACCCCAGGAAACCCCAACCCAGCGTCTTTACCTTGTTTATTTGTTTGATGATAAATTTAAGGAGTCAGACAGCTGACACAGATGGATAATCTGAGTGTATAGGGTGAGGAGTTATAAATTAACACATTATTCGCTCATAATGTGAAATACTTGAAGATGCATTTTCTCAGTCCCTTGACATCCACCCCAGTGAGGGCTCACATTGTACTTTTTTTTTCCGAGTGGCATTGATTTGTTAAAGCGCTGAATTAGCATGTCAGGCCAGCTGCCTGTTCCAGGACTGCGTTATAGAGAACTGTCTTTTTTCTTTCACTAGTTTTACTTCCTGCTGCCTTGGCCACACACACAGCACCACATCTTGCTTAGGTTAGCTTTTTTACAATGATACATTATTTGTCTTTAACCCCTTTCATGTTGTACAGGTAAGAAGAAGACGGTAATGACATAATTTACATAATTTTAGCATATTTTAGGCTCTTGCTCTGGGCACAAGGAAGGTCAACACAAACCAAAAACAATAATGTTTGACATTTCCAACAATAAGGTTATACAACATGCTACACATTTTTTTCTGTTATCTATTAAAATATAGGTTTACTTTTAATCAAGGATAAAGCCATCTTAGATGAGGCCCTGTCCCATTCCTGTTGGCGCCAATATAGTCTTCTGTCATTCAGTGTACAAATAAGCATGCCATAAAGCGGCTAATTAAATGCGCCATTTGGAATGCTGCTAACAGTGTAATGTTATAATAGCACTTAGAATTTAGATATGACCCTGTCTTAGATAATGCTGTGTATCATACCTTTTTGCATCAATATGGTACACTGTCATACACTGTAAAACTAACCACACCATAAAGATTCTGCCTAAAAGTGCCATATAGGATGCGGCCCACATAACAGTAACATAGTAATATAGTGAACAGTTCCAGTGTATTGCCACAAAATGCTTATATGATCACTGTCATTTCAAACAACTTCCCTACATTTATTAGCCTACATGATATGTAAAATATTTGTAAATCATAAAATTTACCAAAAATTACTTTAAACCAAGAGCAAAGCTCTAAAGTCTTGGCCATGAGGTATCTCCTTTCTCTGCAAGAGACCAGGATAGAACACAGAAAGTTGGGAAGGGCTTAGCTATGGCCATGTGCAGCACTGAGAAAGGCAGTTTGGGCTGTGTCTTCATTCTCCAAAGGATCCTTATTGTCAGTGAAATGTAATTCAAGGCTATCGTCTCATCGTAGCGGCAGCAGATCAGAGCTTTGTGTAATCACTTCCTTACTGTGCTGCTGCTGTGAAAACCCAGTGCATCAGTAACCCCTTCTACCTCCACATGTTATCTATAGTATTGTACTATAAATCATCCCCCAGAGGAGTAAGTGGTGTGCTGTCATTGGTCACAGACGTAAGGAAAAGGAAGTACCTATGTCTGTTTTACTGGCAAACAACTGAGCTCTGGTCCTGTTCCTGAAATGTAGAGAATAAGAGATCGATGTGTACCATGGAGCAGGGCTCTTAGGAGCTCAATAACAGCAGTGAGAGCAATCACTATATCAATACATTTTAGTTTTTTTGTTTAATATAACAAAACCATACAGGTTTTTAAAACTCTTACATATACACTCCTCAAAAAAATAAAGGGAACACTTTGTAACACAATGTAACTCCAAGTCAATCACACTTCAGTGAAATCACACTGTGCACTCAGGAAGGAACACTGATTGACAATCAATTTCACATACTGTTGTGCAAATGGAAAAGACAACAGGTGGAAATTATAGGCAATTAGCAAGACTCCCCAATAAACGAGTGGTTCTGCAGGTGGTGACCACAGACCACTTCTCAGTTACTATGCTTCCTGGCTGATGTTTTAGTCACTTTTGAATGCTGGCGGTGCTTTCACTCTAGTGGTAGCATGAAACGGAGTCTACTACCCACACAAGTGGTCCAGGTAGTGCAGCTTATCCAGGATGGCACATCAATGTGAGTTGTGGTAAGAAGGTTTGCTGTGTCTGACAGCTTAGTTCCCCGAGCATGGAGGCGCTACCAGGAGACAGGCTAGTACATCAGGAGACGTTGAGGAGGTCGTAGGAGGGCAACAACCCAGCCAGCCGATACCTCCGCCTTTGTGCAAGGAGGAGCATGAGGAGTACTGCCAGAGCCCTGCAAGATGACCTCCAGTAGGCCACAAATGTGCATGTGTCCACTCAAACAGTCAGAAACAGACTCCATGAGGGTGGTATGAGGGCCCGACATCCACAGGTGGGGGTTGTGCTTACAGCCCAACACCGTGCACGACGTTTGGCATTTGCCAGAGAACACCAAGATTGGCAAATTCACCACTTGCGCCCTGTGCTCTTCACAGATGAAAGCAAGTTTACACAGAACACATGTGCCAGACATGACAGAGTCTGGAGACACCATGGAGAATGTTCTGCTGCCTGCAATATCCTCCAGCATGACTAGTTTGGCAGTGGGTCAGTAATGGTGTGGGGTGGCATTTCTTTGGGGGCCGCACAGCCCTCCATGTGCTTGCCAGAGGTAGCCTGACTGCCAATAGGTACTGAGATGAGATCCTCAGACCCCTTGTGAGACCATATGCTGGTGCGGTTGGCCCTGGGTTCCTCCTAATGCAAGACAATGCTAGACCTCATGTGGCTGGAGTGTGTCAGTAGTTCCTGCAAGAGGAAGGCATTGATGCTATGGACTGGCCCGCCTGTTCCCCAGACCTGAATCCGATTGAGCACATCTGGAACATCATGTCTCGCTCCATCCACCAATGCCATGTTGCACCACAGACTGTCCAGGAGTTGGCAGATGCTTTAGTCCAGGTCTGGGAGGACATCCCCCAGAAGACCATCCACCATGTCATCAGGAGCATGCCCAGGCATTGTAGGGAGGTCATACGGGCACGTGGAGGCCACACACACTACTGGGCCTAATTTTGACTTGTTTTAAGGCCATTACATCAAAGTTGGTTCAGCCTGTATTGTGGTTTTCCACTTTGATTTTGAGTGTGACTCCATATCCAGACCTCCATGGTGGATAAATTTGATTTCCATTGATAATTTTTGTGTGATTTTGTTGTCAGCACATTCAACTATGTAAATACGAAAGTATTTTATACGATTAGTTCATTCATTCAGATCTAGGATGTGTTATCTTAGTGTTCCCTTTATTTTTATTGAGCAGTGTTTTAATATCATCATATAGTGATCAAATAATATCAACATACAGTAACCAAATCACTCCATGCATAAAGTTATCTTACAGCTTAGTACAATGTCTATAAGATGCGGCTATATAATTAATATATGCTGCGCTAAAGCCTTTGGTGCTAGATCATTTGTGACACCCCCTTCAGATGAGGGTGACTAATGTGCCTAATACAACTACACAAGTTACACACCCCTATTAGAGGCTCTTCCTTTAACCCCTTAAGGACTCATGACGTACTGGAATGTCATGTGTCCACTCCTGATCTATAACACGGGGCCACGGCGTGGCCCCGCATCATAGCGGGTCGGGCCCGGCCTCTAGCAACGGCCGGGACCCGTGGCTAATAGCGCGCGGCACTGATCGCAGTGCGGCGTGCTATTAACCCTTTAGATGCGGTGTTCAAAGTTGAATGCCGCGTCTAAAGTGAAAGTGAAACCATGCTGGTTAGCTCAGGGAGCTGTTCGGGATCGCCGCGGCGATCCCGAACAGCTGCTGGACACAAGGAGGGTCAACTACCTTGCCTCCTGGTGTCCGATCGCCAAATGACTCTTCAGTGCCTGAGATCCAGGCATGAGCAGTCAAGCGGCAGAATCATCGATCACTGGTTTTCTATGAGAAACCAGTGATCAATGTAAAAGATCAGTGTGTGCAGTGTTATAGGTCCCTATGGGAGCTATAACACTACACAAAAAATGTGAGAAAAAAAGTGAATAAAGATCATTTAACCCCTCCCCTAATAAAAGTTTGAATCACCCCCCTTTTCCCATAAAAAAAACTGTGTAAATAAAAATAAACATATGTGGCATCGCCGCGGAAATGTCCGAATTATAAAAATATATCGTTAATTAAACCGCACTGTAAATGGCGTACGCGCATTTATATCATGAAAAAAGGAATAAAAAGCGATCAATAAGTCCTATCAATGCAAAAATGGTACCGCTAAAAACTTCAGATCACGGCGCAAAAAAGGAGCCCTCATACCGCCCCATACCCGGAAAAATAAAAAAGTTATAGGGGTCAGAAGAGGACAATTTTAAACATATAAATTTCCTGCATGTAGTTATGATTTTTTCCAGAAGTACGACAAAATCCAACCGATATAAGTAGGGTATAATTTTAATTGTATGGACCTACAGAATAAAGATAAGGTATCATTTTTACCGAAAAATATACTGCGTAGAAATGGAAGCCCCCAAAAGTTACAAAATGGCGTTTATTTTCCAATTTTGTCTCACAATGATTTTTTTTTCCATTTCGCCGTAGATTTTTGGGTAAAATGACTGATGCCATTACAAAGTAGAATTGGTGGCGCAAAAAATAAGCCATCATATGGATTTTTAGGTGCAAAATTGAAAGAGTTATGATTTTTTTAACGTTAATGAGGAAAAAACTAAAATGCAAAAACGGAAAAACCCTAAGTCCTTAATACCTTAGACCCAACTACTTTAAAGTCAATAGACATGATACTAAGACACTAGATATTTTTAGCGGATCCCAATTTAACTCGAATTCAGACTGTCAGATCTTTGCCTAATGGCTGCATTAGTGAATAGCATAAATGGGAGAAGCTGGATTTTCCTGCCCAGTTTTATTGTTGTCCTCACGATAACTAATGCTGGAGGTATTTGGCAGCAGCTCATCTTCTCCTCATTGAGAGAATTAACATAGTTGTTTGGCTGAGCATCTTAATGAGGGACATTTTCATTGACAACCACAAGATTTTCAGCCAAATCTTATTTGAGCTGTATGGCTGACATACATTTACCAAGTTTATGCCTTCATATTCAGCTGGTATAATAGTAAAATAAAGTAACCATTGGCAATATTAAACTAGCTATAAGAGTCTGACTCTTAGCAATTCACACCATTTACATCTGGCTTCCCCAACCTTTCTTTGACTGTGGCTACTAGCTCAAAAAATGACCTACTAACAATCTAAGGCTCCTTTCACACTATATGTTGCTCCATTTTAAAGACCCGTTACAATGTCCTGTTAAGAAATCCCTTAAAAGCGGCCATTAAAAAATCCCATTCAAGTCTATGGGATTTTTTGATTATCCGTTCTCACCCGTTATAGCCCGTTATGAATAATGGACGTTATTTGTTAAGGGAGAAAAAACGTTACATGCACCAATTTTTCTCCTGTCACAAATAACGGGCTATAACGGGTGATAACGGATAATCAAAAAATCCATTAGACTTAAATGGGATTTTTTAATGGCCGTTTTTAAGGGTCTTCTTAACGCGACATTGTAACGGGTCTTTAAAACAGCAACATATAGTTTAAAAGGAGCCTTACATCAGGAGAGTGTTGTTTGTATGCATTATGACATGTTTAGTAGACAGGTTGTGAGGGACAGGGGGTGGAGTAGAAGTTGGAACTGTGACCATGACCTATCATTAATGGATTGATCTTTTGTCAATGCCTTCAGCTGTAACAACATTGACTGGTCAACAACAAAACTGGCCTTTACCTATAGCAATCTTCTTTTTTTCTGAGAAGCAGGTGGCTGCAGGAAAAAAATACAAAGCTCTAGGGCTGCAACGAATAATCGATATGTTTATAATGGAAATAGTTGTTGACAATTTCAATCATCGAATAAGTGGTAGTCAGGGGATGTTGCCTTGGTCGTTAAGGGGTGTGACCTAGTAACACAGTATTCCTACTATTTTTGCTATGTTCCCTGCTTTTTAGCCCCTCAGTCTCCCCCTCCATTTCCCCTTATCCTCCAGTGCTTCCCCTTACTCTCCGGTGTCTTTTTCAAGATGCTGTTGGCCTGCAACATCTGTGACCTGCCTGCAGCACTGACTCTGCGGCCTGGAGTGCTATCCGGAAGCCAGCACTGCCTTCTTATCATCAGTTATTCTGGTGACAAGAAGCCTCTGGTCAAGACATAGTGGGAGCCCCCCTGTACGGCCAGAAGCTGACAGATCTTCTTGGTGCAGGAGGATGGCCATAACTGAGGCTCCTAGGTTAACCCGTCAAGTACTGTCCCCCTCTCTTTTCTCCCCGCTAACCCTTACGTTTCTGTCCCTTCACTCTTACACTCTATTAACCCTTCAGGTGTTGTCCCCTCTCTTTTCACCCCTGTTAACTCTTCACAATGCGGTCCCCACTTTCTCCCGCCCTCCTGTTAACCCTTCTCTTATCCCCTAATTCCGTTTTGGGTTTTTATCCGATTAACCATACTGATAATCGGCTAACTAATCAATTTTCGAAATAATCGTTAGTTGCAGTCCTACAAAGCACATTAGAATGCTGGAAGGTAAAGATTAAAATAATAGCAACTCACCAAAAGATGACTGGAACTAGTTATGATGTAATGGTTGATGACAAAAACTAGTGATGATGGCAGTCTGGAATAAAACAAAAGATGATGCAGGAACAAATAGAAATGGCCCTAGTCAGCTGTCCCTAATCTTTTCCCTGAACTGTAACCTAACAATAGACAAACTAACCTCACTGTCCTTGCAGTATCCCTATGGAAACACTGAAGTAACTCTACCTAGCAGAAACAACTAGAAGGCACTAGGACCTGGAGACACTAGGATAAGCAGAAAACTACGACACAGGAAACTGAGTAAAACATCACCAACTTCTAAATACAAATATCAAGATACCCCAAGAAAAACCAAGAACATTCTGACAAACAGGTATCAAGAGAATAACATGAAATACTTTTAACTACCGAACTTGTGTGAACCTAAAGTGCCACTAGAGTGGTCTCAGTAAGTGGCAGCTGGTGGGGCAGGCCACAACATGGTGGGGACAAGCTGAAACTGGGGCTGAATATATCTGTAGGCAGAATTACATTCAGTAGAGTAGGCCAGATGATTTAGCAGGTATAGTGGTGTTGCAACAGCAGAGCTGGATAGCTCAGGTGCAGGCAGTTGCAGGATAACAGGAACACTGGTACACAGCGGACTGGAACACAGCAGACATTAGCTGTAGAAACCTACAATATTGTCCAGGCACCACAGAAAGGGAGGAGTACTTTCTAGGTGGTGCCTGGCAGAGATTGGAGGGGGATCCAATAGAGAGTACACACTGGCCCTTTATGCTTTATGTTTTAGGCAGTGCTCGCAATGGCTGAAGCAGAAGGAGAGAGTCTAAAGGAGGAAGTCGAGAGTGAACAGCAGAGACATGGCACAGAGAATGTTGCCTGATGCTGGTAAGGACCAGGGCACATACCACACTAGTGGTTGCCGACCAGTGGCGTTACAATACAGAGTTTTAGTTCATAGAGCCTAGTCTATAATCCACACAAAAGTGCATAAACCAGGGATTTTTAAGGTGAACCAATAGGAACTTCACTCTTAACAATCAAGGAGAGAAGACATAATGGCAGGCAGGTTTTTGTTATTTAATCTAATGTGAACACTTTTATTTATTTAGATGATTATGAAATATATATATATATATATATATATATATATATATATTTATTTAAAAAACAAACCCAGCTTTGAAATATGTCTAACCTTAGAGCTTAATTTAAGCAATAAACACATTCTGAGAATAACTTACTTTGATGATTATGTAAGTAGCAGTAAAGGTGCCTGGTGGCCGGTGACTTTTGGTGGAGGTGGAAAGCAACATAGTCTAATTATCAGCTGCAGATCTTTTGTCTGACAACTACCATATGTCTGTAACACTCATAGTATACCCACAACTCATAAAGCTGTGTTGTTAAATTTTAACAGAAAAAAACACTTTTCAACACTTTATCAACATTTCACATTGAATAGATATACAAATTGTTAAAGGAAAACTGTCAGTAAACTCCCCCCGCACTAACCAGAGGTACTGGCTGGTAGTGTGGGGGATGTTGATCAATATGCTGCCTACCATGCCTGGATCCACCCCGCTGTTCACCCGTTATCCTCATTCTTCTGGATATGCAAATGAGCTGCTAACTGGCAAGACCGGGGTTACAAGGCTCCTTCTGGCATTCTGACAGCAACACTGCTTGTCCGCAGCACCGCCTGGGTTATGAATATTCATCCCCTCCCTCTTCAAGGGTGAATATTCATAAGCTGGGCGGCGCTGCGGTTGAGTGGCGCTGACGTCAAAGTGCCAGAAGGAGCCTTTTAATCCCGCCCGTGCCAGTTAGCAGCTTATTTGCATATCCAGAAGAATGAAGATAATGGGCAAACGGCGGGTGGATCTGGGCATGGTAGGTTGCATATTGATCAGCGTTCCCCGCACTACCAGCCAGTACCTCCTGTTAATGCGGGGGGGGATAGTTTACTGACAGTTTTCCTTTAAGTATCTTTGCCAATACTTTGTTTATTTTGTCCTTATTTCAAGTTATGGGGTGATTTCTTTTCCATTCATGACTTTCTGACATCTGGTTTTATTGTTAACTTAGAGCAATGCAATATGGTGTCATGGCCAGGTATCATTAACCAAACAACCAAGCAATCTGTATACATCAGGTATCTTCATTGTTTGGATATTAATGAGCAAGCAGAATTGTATTTCTATATTGACATCAGTGATGTCAGGAGGAGAAGCTGGTTATTATTTCATTTGAGCTATTGGCAGCATGGAGGAGAATAGAGATCTTAAAGGATAGGCATTGAGGTGTCAATACCATGATTGATAATTCTGAAAAACAGCATATACATAATACATTCATGCCCCTTATACAGACATTCACTCATGTTTTCTTTAGCTTGGTAAAAGGGGTATTCCAGCATTTCGTAAAAAAAATTATATGCTGCCAGGGTAGGGGAAAAAAATAGCCATTCTTACCTATCCCAGGTTCCCTGTAGCTCCTGTTCGGCTTCTTCCATCAGAAGATTGGAGGACCGGAACAAGCCATATGGGATTTGCCGGAAATCTGTAGGGGACCAAGGGTAGGTAAGTACACTAAGAGGACTTAAGTTACTTATCAATCACTCGGTGTCCACACATCAGATACATCAACTAAGCAGCGACATCTCATGTCAATGTGTCACCATATAATGTTGTGAAAAACTGATAATCCCACACAATACACCCCAGAATATATTGAGTTTAGTTAAAAGAGTTGGCCAGAAACATTCGTTTTTACATATGGCTGGGGTAGGTCATACTCATCTATAGCCCCTATGCCCCTAAACTTATGGTCTGGTGTAATATGGTCTGCCACTCATCACTGCTACTTCTTGCTACCAATATAAGTTGTCTCTGCAGGAACTGTCAATCACTGAATACAGCGTTGTGTCCTGCCTCAGAGTGGGCAGTTCCTCTGAGATGACCTGTCCTGCTAGGAAGAAGTAGTGGTGACCAGTGGCCAATCACATGAAGTCATACCAGAAGATTTGGGGGACTGGGATAAATAAGTATAACTTTTTTAATAATTTTTTTTTTTCTTTATGGCAACACTAACCATTAAAAATTGTATGTCCCCAGAAAAACACAGTATGAATCTAAAGGTAGATAGATCCCTTACAAGATAGAAGTTTAGGGGGGAAGGCACTGCTAGTGGGGTGCCCAGGGTGTTGAATGCGAGGGGAGGGGGATGAACTGAATCTTTGTCCCAGAGAAGGGAAAGCCTAGTTATGTCTGAGCTGGGACCAAAGGTGTTGAGCAAGTAACAGCAAGTTTTGTGTAGCCCTTATGAGAAGTGTCTCCTGAAAATTCAAACAGTTATCAACTTTATTACAAGATACATTAAGTAATGTAAGGTATTGGTGATGCCTGAAAACACCCCACATATATAAGTGTTATTGATTTATAGTAAGGCTTTTCTTGATTTCACTTACTTTATATGAGTTAGAGTTTTACATATTCAACATTTCTATATGCAATTTTTTTTAGCTATGACTGGTTTATTTGTAAGTGGCTTTGTGTATACAGCTGTTGGCCATTGAAAGCAATAGTGAGGAATTTGATATCCTCGCTGCTGCCCTGCTTTATTATTGCTTTGCCCTGCTGATATATGTTGGCATTCTGATAATAGAAGTAAACATGAACTCTACATGCTTCACCTTGCAGTATTAGGAAGCACAAGGAATCATTGTAGGGTAGCAATTATTGCAGATCAATGAGAAGCTGACCACAGCAGTCTGGAGTGGACAGACAAAAGTCAGATGCTCAAAGCAAAATTCTTAACTTCTCTAAAGCTATTTCTGACCTATGTTACCTTATTCTTCCAATAAATGTGGGCTGGCCTGTGGGATTGATTTATTAGACAATCATAATTCTTTAGTCATAAATATCTACAGTAGGTTGGGAATACCCCTTTAAGTGAAACAAGTTTAAAAGAACACTTTTCCTTTAACCTGATATTTTCATTTTTGCTGTATGTTTTGCTATCTGTATCTTTACCTGTATTATTGTGATGCCAGACTATGGCACTATGATTATTCAGCTTCACAATGCAGGAATTCCGAAGAAAAGGTCATGAATTTGTTGTCAAGTAGATTTACCCTGATCCAGCTCTTCTACCTCTGCAGTTAGCATGCTGAAGCACAAGGATTTCCAGACTATCAGGTGCTAAACTATAGGAATTGTGAATCTCATAGTTATTACCTACTCTTATGGAAGTCACTTGTGAAAGAGCCAGAACTCTACACCAATTCTAGAGCAAAGAAGGGTCCCATAGCACTCCAAATAGTGGCAAAGGGTGACCTCTACCCATTTTTAGATTCAAAGTTTTTTCTATCTATTAATCCATCTTTTAATGTATCTATCTAGTAATCTATCTATCTATCTGTGTGTCTGTATATCTATCCATCCATCTCACATCTATTTATCTATTTCATTTCATATCGTATCTATCTATCTATCTGTCTATCTAACTATCTATCTCATAAATGTCTATCTATCGCATATCTATCTGTCTATCCATCTATCTATCTATCTCATATCTATCACAGCCTTTTATTGCAGAGAGAGAGAGGGACAGAGAGCAGTGTGTGTTGCACAGAAGAGCATTTTTACAGCAGCGATTCACCTCCCAGTCAAATGAGCGTTCTATTGCAGAGAGGGACAGAGAGCAGTGTGTTGCACAGAAAAGCTTTTTACAGCAGCGATTCACCTCAAGCCCAAATCCAGCCTAGAAGCACTGATAGGGATGTAGTACACAGCAACTGTGTGCTGCAGCACTGGTATGTACAACTAAAATGCTAATAGTAGCCAACCAGTTAGGGTGAGCAGAGCACTAAAAGCATATTGTCCTCTATTAAGTGTAACCTGTTCGTACAACTAAGTGGTGTACAATTTTGTTCCTGTTAAAGTCTTAATGGCCTAGATATTGTGAAAGGCCAGCCAAAAGTACACACCTGCTGGTGATGTAGACAAATACTGTTTTAAGTGTACTGGAGCGCATTATCCTTCTCTCATAAGTGCATACCACATCCGTACATTTAAGTGGTATACTATTTTGTTCCTGTTAAAGTCTTAAGGGCCTAGATACTGTGAAAGCCAGCCAAAAGTACACACCTGATGGTGTTGTGGACAAATACTGTTTTAAGCGTACTGGAGCGCATTGTCCTCCCCTCATAAATACATACCACATTCGTACATCTAAGTGGTGTACCATTTTGTTCCTGTTAAAGTCTTAAGGGACTAGATCCTGTGAAAGGTCAGCCAAAAGTACACACCTGCTGGTGTTGTAGACAAATACTGTTTTAAGCGTACTGGAGCGTATTGTACTCCCCTCATATACACACTAATTATGTCAGGCAGAGAAGTGCCAGGACATGCATAGAGGAGTGGCAGTGGGCAAAATTCATCAGGCAGAGGACGCAGCAGACTAGGGGAGAGTGGCAGCAGGAGTTGCAGTGAGAAGCCTGCGCTCCCGGTTTTAGCTAGTGGTCATCTCTCCACCAGCAACCCATCTTCCGCCATCGATTGGTTAACACGGTCATCCACTTCATCACAAGTGACATGTGACACCCCGAGTCAACAGTCGGTGGGTTCCTCGGACACAACAGTCAGTTGGCATGGCCCGGGAGTAGTCCCTGTCCTCCCTTTGCCTCTGTCCTATGCTGTTCCATCCCCCACAGAAGTTTTGTATGCTGTGGGTTCAGCTTCACTATTTAGTGAGGACGATCTAATAGAGGACAGTCAGAAGCTACTGCCCAGCCAAGAAGTGATGAGGAGAGTGGCATGGGAGGTGGTGTTGCGAGCGCTCAGACTCCTGAAGCAGACACTTTTGAGGAACCTGGGGAGGACATCAGTGACGTGCAGACACAACTCGATGATGATAAAACCGATCGCACTTGGGAGCCGGGTGCAGAAGGGGCATCATCATCATCAGGAGAAGAGGGTTGCAGGTTGCCTGTGAGGCAGCAGCTAAGCCAGCAAGGTGGTAGCATGGTTGCCAGTCAACATGGTGGCAGAAGTGGAAAGTCTGTAACCAAACGTGCCCGGGGTAGACCACCTGCTTCGTGGCAGCCTACCTTCCCGGGAGGTAGTGGAACAGGGGTTCTTAGATTCGGCGGCAGTAGCAGTCAATCAGTGCGAGCTGTTGGTGGGAAAATCAGCTACTCGGCGGTGTGGCAGTTTTTCATCAAGCATCTGGAGGATGCTTTCCTGGCCACATGCAAGATGCGTCGGCAGAAGGTGAAGCGTGGCCAGGGTCCTTATGTTGGCACCATATGCATCAACATATGCAGCGTCACCATAAAGCAGCCTGGAAGAACCGTGGCTCCGATGCGGTGGTTCAGCCTGCTGCATCACCCAGTGTCACGTCGCTCCCTGTTTCAGCCAGCCAAGGCTCCACCACCTCAGCCGAAGGGAGCTGTGTGTCATACCCATCTTCTGTCACTCCAGATGCTTCTACTTTGAATCAGTCATTCTGCCAGCAATCCATCGGCGAAGTTATGTCCAAGAGACAACAGTATGCACCCAATCATCCAATGGCGCAGAAGCTGAATGTGCTCCTGTCCATGTTGCTAGTGCTGCGCTGCAGTCCCTCCCTTTTCAAGTGGTGGAGTCTGCACTCTGTGGAGAGTCCCAAACCATCATTTCTTTGCAAAGAAGGCAGTAGCAGCCCTGCACATTTTTGTGAAACAGAAGATGGGCCAGTCCTTGAGCCTGTCGGTGTGTTCACAGCAGCACTGATGTGTGGACTTGTAACTATGGTCAGGGACTATACGTGTCCTTTACGGCCCACTGGGTAAATGTGGTTCCTGCACAGCCACGACAGCAACTTGGACAGATGAAGCCGTGTCCCGCGTCCACGCTCTCAGGCCGTTGGTCCTGCGACAGTGTGCGACTCCACCTCCTCATCCTTCACCGTGTTTTCAGCCTCCACTGCACTGACAAGTCTCAGTGCCCCTCCAGCATACCATGTGGGCAGGGCTTGGCATTGTCACACTGTTCTTCACATGGTTTACCTTAGCGAACGTAGTCACACAGGGGAGGAACTGCTAAAAGTGATTCATCAAGAAATCGAATCATGGCTTACTCCACGAAAACTGGAAATGGGAACCATGGTGACCGACAAAGGGAAGAACATCTTGTCTGCGCTGCGACAAGTAAGCCTGAGACATGCGCCCTGCAAGGCACACGTATTCAATCTGGTTGTCAAACGGTTCCAGAAGTGTTCACCCACATCTGCAAGACATCCTAACAATGGGAAGGAAACTTTGCATGCACTTCAGCCACTCGTATACTGCAAAGCACACCCTCCTTGAGCTGCAGTGTCAGAACGGCTTCCCCCAATATTGTCTGATTTGCGACTTTTCCACACATTGGAATTCCACCCTCCATATGTTGGACTGATTATACGAACAGAGAAAAGCCATCACTGATTTCTTGATGATCCAAGTGGATAGGGGGACTCCCCTGTGTAACTTCAATGTCAACCAGTGGCTGCCCATATATGACCCCTACTGTTTGCGTCATTCCACTGCTTCATCTACTACAACACGTATTGGAAACAATGGCTGGTCAGGGCATTGGAGACATGGCGTCTACATCTCACGGCCACATGAGCCCTGTGGGGGCTGAACTGGAGGAGGAGGGGGCGGGGCACAGTGGAGCACAGTTTAGGTGCACGAGATGGGCGGTTTTTCTAATCAACTGACAGGAGAGGAGGAGCAGGAGCAGCTAGAAGAGCTAGAGGGTTATGAGGAAGGCGAGACAGAGGACCAAGACACACCGTGGCAGTGTGCAGTGGAGATGGAGGCAGGGAGTCCCTCCAAGTCACTTGCACAAATGGCACGATGCATGCTCACTTGCTTGCGTAGTGACCGCCGAATTGTCACCATTTGGCAGCAGGATGAATTCTGGCTCTCCACCTTATTGGACCCTCGCTACCGCCACAAAATAGGGGACTTTTTTACACCCACTGAGAGGGAGGAAAAATTGACCTACTACAGAAGCATCCTACGTAATCAGTTGGCCGATGCCTATCTGCGCCATTGTCCATCCTCTCACAGGTCTGACTTGGGGGGGGGGGGCCTCTGCGCTCACCTTCCACTGCCATGGCTGCTGGGGAGGGGTGGGGTAGCAGGAGCAGTACCAGCTCCTTCAGTAGCAGCCTACAGTCGCTGGTGAATAGCTTTCTTCACCCGCATAGTGAAGCAACTCATCAGCAGCAGGTAGACCTGGAGCAGGACCTGAACCAGCAGGTGGTGGCTTACCTCGACATGACCACATAGTGGCTAAATGACACAGCCTAGAGGTGGCGGCAGCATGAGGAGAACATATGGTGGCAGACCACTATGTGGTCTCCTCATGCTGCCCCTACTCTAAGCTGTGTCATTTAGCCACAATATGTTCTCCTTATGCTGCTGCCACCTCCACGCTGTTTCATTCAGCCACTGTATGGTCTCTTCTTGTTTCCACTACCTCCATGCTGTTTCATTCAGCCACTATATGTTCTCCTCATACTGATGCCACCTCTAAGCTCTGTCATTGTGCCGCTCTGCGACAGGGATTCTAATAGTGACGCCTCTGATCTGCATGTCATACTGAATATTAGTATTATTTCACTTTCCAGTACACATCCTATGCATGTTACAACAAAGTAAAGTGTTCTACACCCCTAATGAGGCTCTCTGTAGGACAGATATAGCCGTTTTTAATTGCAATTCGCCGCAAATAAATTCGGTCTGAAAAATTTTTGAGGCAAAATTCAGCGAATTGGTCAAATCGAATTTTTCAATAATTCGCTCATCTCTAATGTCTATCTATCTATCTACCTTTCTATCTATCACATATCTATCTATCTATTTATCTATCTCATACCTATCACATATATGTCTATCTATCTATCTATCTATGTCCTATCTATCTATCTATAAATCTGTCTGTCTTTCTATCTGTTTAGGGGACCAATGCAGCCCACCAAATGTGGATAAAGTAAAAAAATGCTGTTTTTCTGTTTATCTATCTATCTTTCTATCTATCACATATCTATCTATCTGTCTGTTTTTCTAGCTATCTAGCAAAAACAAAGAAGTTTACGCAGAAAAACGTTGAATCATACAGGGGTGATAGGTGCAAGCAGGAGAGTCAGCCCCAATCACGAGCCATGTTGTGGTATAGGAAAACATCCCAACAGCATTTCAAAATAAGTGAGAAAATGATTTTTCACTATTTTGGAGTGCTGCTGAATTTTCTCCTATCTATTTATGTATCTATCTATCTATCATCCATCTATCTATTTTATATCTGTATCTTCTGTCTATCTATCTATCTATCGATCTATCTATCCTATCTATGTCTATCTATCATCCATCTATGTATTTCACATCTGTATCTTCTGTCTATCTATCTATCTATCTATCTGTCTATCTCTTATGTATCTGTCTATCTATCTATAGGATCAATGCAGCACACCAAATTTGGCTAAAGTGCAAATATGCTGCTTTTCTAGAGTCTATCTATTTATCTATCTATCTATCTATCTATCTATCTATCTATCTATCTATCACACCTATTTATCTTTCTACAGCACACCAAAAGTGGCTTAAGTGTAAAAATGTTGTTTCTCTGTATTATATCTATATTTCTGTCTGTCTACCCTATTTATCTATTTATCTGTCTATCCTCTATCTATTGCATGTCTCTTTGGTCTATCTATCTATCTCATATCTATCTATCTATCTATCTATCTATCTATCTATCTGTCTGTCTCATCCTTGTCTGAATAGAAGTTTTAGCACCAATGGCATAGATTTACTTGTCATGTATTTCTTTCAGTGAGAAATGTCCTGGACCATTTATTAAATGACCAGTGATATACCGCCTAACACCAGTTGCACATGAGGTGCTATCCATGATCCTTTACTATTAACCCTTGAGGTGCTGTAATAATCCATGTAATGCTGATAACTTTTACTCCAATTTGGGACAGAAAAGCGAGTGATTGGAGTGAACAAAAGAGGTGTTGTTGTGTGTCAGGATGGTGTTTGTTCAGCTCCATGGCCTTAGTGAACCATCCGT
This sequence comes from Hyla sarda, assembly GCF_029499605.1. NCBI lineage: Eukaryota > Metazoa > Chordata > Amphibia > Anura > Hylidae > Hyla > Hyla sarda. The sequence continues at coordinate 331,332,589 of NC_079189.1, read as the reverse complement.
AAGGAAGGTTTCATGTGGGGTTAAGATTCCCCATCAGCTGAGTAAGGACTGACTGATTCTTCTCTGCCTGCCCTGAGGACTGCAGTAACTGTGAGCCATGAAGTGACACCCAGGCAGTCACAAGGCTGTCACACTGTTTAGGCAGGTCAGAGGTTGAGTCAAAGAACACCAATGTTTCTGGCCAAAGGTTTCACTTTGGAATAGTTGTTTCTTTTTCTGAGAAGGCGTGTTTTCCATATGCTCCAGCTCAGCATGGAAGGGGACACTATGTAGCGCTGGGGAAGATGATGTATGAAGCAAACATTCCTTTCAGGTTAAACTGGGGATATGCTATTGTGCTATGCTTCCAAGTCCCATGAATCTTTTATTGCCACTAGTAGATCATGGCCTTATGGGAGGAGGGAGGTGAGGTGAGGAGTGTGTATCAGTGCCTCTATGTGTATATGCACATGATGGAGGAGGGGTGAGCACATTGAGGGAAGGGAGGGCTTAGGGCAGCGAGGAGGGAGGGAGAGATGACTGAGACACTCAGGAACTATGAGAGGAACACTTCCCTTGGAAAAAATGACCATCCAACGTGAGTCTGATCGGCTGTGACAGTCACTTACAAGCATTTTTTTCTTTTCTTTTTTTTCCCTGTTTTTTTTTTGTTCCCTTAAACTTTGACTGTTTGCTCGCAAGCCCAGACCATTAACAGCTGAAGGAAATATGACAGGACACACGCAAAAGAGGTTGGGAGATACAGGGAAAGGAATGCACCAGAACGGAGAAAGCTGAGGTTGCCTCCTTGGTTAAACTGCCAGAGATTTTTTTTTTGGTGTCCCTCTCCCTCCTCCTTAATATATTTATTATTTTGTTGCACTGTGCACGAAGGCCAGAAGTGAGATCTGTTAACTGTTCCACACTGACTGCGAGGCCAGAGCAGCTCATGGTACTGTATGTTACCACTAATACTCCCTTCATACCTTCTTGCATATTCCATTAATTTTATGGGAGGGGGGGAGGGCTATGGCATGAAGGGGGAAGGCACCGACTGGTCTCTTTAACATTTTTTCTTAACTATCTTTCTACTTCACCGGTATGGCTGATGCTTGCTGGGGCGTGAGGGGTTAACTGCACCATTTCCAGATGTTCCGACAGCTTTGAAGAATTTTTTTTATTTTATTTTTTTACGAGAGTGTGCTAATGAAAATGGTGTGGTACCCTGGGCAGCGCCTTGGCAGGCAAGGTGTTAAACTTTCCAAAGCAGATGCTGTTTGCAGAAATCAAATCCAGTACATCTGATGACTGCGAACTGCTGGGGAAGTGTGCGTTAGCGGTGACTTCGATTTAACCTTTTCCTGTCGGGCATTGTACAATTATCTGATGATATAGATGAAATCAGGTTTAATAGCATTTGTCGTAACAGAAAAAAAAAATAATCCGAATTATGATCCTGACTCCATTCCCTTTGTTGTAGGATTAGGTTTTTTTTTTTGTTTTTTACCACACTGGAACAACATTTTTATACTTTTGTGCATCTGTTTGAAAATCTTAAGTCTGAAGTTAACATTGTATTTCCTAGAGCTTATTTAGTATTTCCTTGATAAATAAATCCAAATAGGACTATTTATTGCCTTTACAGGGGACACCCTCCGATAGTACAATAGGGAGGCAGCGGGAACTCACATTCAGCATCGGCCAATCAGTAGATTCTGCTGACGGATTCACAGGGCAATGGCGGAGAATGCAAATATACCGCAACCCTGTAAACAGCTTGAACAAGAGCAAAATATATCGTAAAAGACTTTTTATCAGAATAAATTAGGGAATTGCTCTGTAGGTAATTCCCTAATCTATTTGAGTCTTTTAATGAAAGGTGAGTCCTTTAAGTATAGTCTCAGACTTGCCTAAAATGTTTGTGTGATCCTAAATATAAAGTTATGTAACAAAAGAAAGACTATAGGGCAGTGATCTTCAACCTGCGGACCTCCAGATGTTGCAAAACTACAACTCCCAGCATGCCCGGACAGCCGTTGGCTGTCCGGGCATGCTGGGAGTTGTAGTTTTGCAACATCTGGAGGTCCGCAGGTTGAAGACCACTGCTATAAGGAATCTGTACCGCAGAAGCTGTCTGCTGGCAGGAACTGACAATCTATATCTGGCGCAAAACCCTTTTTGGATGATCTCCTGGGGTATACACACTGTAAATACTTCATACCTCTCAACTTTTTGGATGGTCAAAGAGGGACACATATGATCTGCTGTTTAAGATCCCTTTTTTTCCATGCCTAGCTATTATAGGCTTTATTATTTATTTATCTGCACAGTAACAGCAACATTCTGTAATTCAAGAAATCATTGAATTATGTTCGGACTGACATGAAATCATGATGTAAAGTGCAGCGTGGTGTCTTATATATAGAGACCAGGCAGCCACTTTGGGAAGCAATATAGAAAATGTATTGTATTACTCAGGACAAAAAGAGGGACATGGTATCCAAACTGCTATAGGGCAGTGGTCTCCAAACTGTGGACCTCCAGCTCTTGCTAAACCACAACTTCCAACATGCCCAGACATCCAACGGCCGTTGGCTGTCCAGGCATGCTGAAAGTTTTTACAACATCTGGAGGGCCACAGTTTGGAGACCACTGCTATAGGAGAGTAAGGGGAGGACTGAAACTAGATGAATCTATCATCCTCTCAACAGCCATGCTTCAAAACAATTGTTCTAAGTAATCATATCTTTCTTTCTTTCTTTCTTTTTTTCTTCTTCTTTGTCTTCTTCGTCTTCTTCTTTTTACTTTCCCTCCCTCATTTACACTTTTTCTTTCTTTGTTACTCCCTAGTACTTCTATCCTTCCTCAATTTTTCTTCATCTTTCTTTTTTAAAACTTTCTCTCCCTTATCCTCCCTATCTCTCTTTATTCATCTCTAGATCATCCTTTCTTACTTTCTACCTTCCTTCTTTTTTTTATTCTTTCCTTCCTTCCCTCCCTCCATCTCTTTCTCATTGTTCTTAATATTTTTTTCTTTCTCTCCCTTTACACTTTAATTCTTTTTTCTCTCTGTCGACATCCTTTCTTTCTTTCTTTCTTTCTTCCTTTCTTTCCTATCTCTAGCTCTTCCTTACTTTATTTCTCCCTCAATACTTGTCCTTTATTATTTCTTTCTTCATCATGATTTTTTTTTTAACATTTTAAAGTACTTTCTTTTTTGACTTTCTCTTTTTCCTTTATATGCTATTTTTTCTTTTTCTTTTACTCTCCACCTCTTCTTTCCTTCCTTCCTTAATTTCTTCCTCTAAAATGTAATGCTATTTCCTTAATTATCATAGTAAAACACTTCTCCTTTCTACAGAGATGGATACTTATATTGGGGGCTTATTCACTTTAAAAGCAGTTCTCAGTGTACGATATTAGTATATATGTTTACAGTTACTCTGCCTTGCTCTCAAATTTATTTTTCAAGTATTCAAAGACTACCTCTATGCAGGTAGCAAACCATTATAGTGATACTAATAAACAGGAAAACAATACAACTGCAATATAGTGATACTGATAAACAGGAAAGCAATACAACTGTATATACTCTTCTTCTATATTCCATAACATTGTCACATAGTTAACAAAGTTAGCAAGTTTTATCCCAAAAAGAGACATCCTGCACTACTTGATGCTCAGCAAATAGCCTCAAATGTCAACTACGAAAGACGACAGCACATCATGTCCATGTAAAGATAAATACATGATATATGTGTTACTTACAATAATAATAACAGTGAATTAACACACATAATACTTCAGTTACATGTATATAAGTGTTAGGAAATATCGTTCAGCAGATAAATTAAAGTGCAGTTTAGTATTCTATAGATCCATACCATAAGGAAACTACATAGAGGACAATTCCCTAATACCTAAGAATTTCTTTGTTAATATAAATACAATGTAATAATGCACACGTCTTATTCTAACATTCCTGGTGCTTATTATAACATTATTAGGATTTCTGCCTTGCCAAATAGGCCATCCAATAGTAAAGCCAAGAATGCTCCTACATGTAAAATGATCCCTTGCGATGAGTATATATTGGGAACTTGCGGTTTATGAGATCCCTAATATGTAAGATTTTGTATGGTTTTACGCTACACAGGATAGAGGAAGCTTGAGTGCCACATGATAAGGTTTTCAATACCTTTTCCCTCCTCACTATAGAGGGGGTGGCAGTGGCTCTTCATAGAATTAAGTAGAATGCTGTCAGTGAAATGATGACTAATTTATTTATAACTATAAAAAGAAGATGGTTTTGTCGGATGAATATAACAGTCTGATTAGTGCCCTGTTTATGACGGTTTGCTTTTCCCCACAGTTATATTGACAGGGTTTATGGAAGCTGTAAACTGAATGAGCTATCAGTTCTAGCTGCAAAATGGTGATTTATGGCGAGTTCTAGCAGCGCACAATCCAGAGACATTCATTAGCATCATCACTGATTTTCAAAGGACAAACCGGTTTTATCTTTTTAACTGGTGAATTGGGCAAAGAAGGGAGGATATAATTGAGCCCATATAATTTAACATCCCAGGATCACTTGTATAACAGGCATCAACAGTGTGAGAGTAGTTAACCCCTATTCAATACAAGCTGCTATCTAGTCTAACTAAGGAAGGTATGAGTAAAAAGTTATTTTTGGGTTACCTGCCTTGGTCCAGGTATCCATGAAAATAGTATTAGATACTTAAAGGGAACCTGTCACCCATGAGCTGCAGACATGGGTGGATAGATAATAGGGCAATAAAATCAGTAATATGGTGCAAGTGCCCAAGAGGGTGGGCTAAATTGCTGTAGTGCCACAGCATAACTCATCTGGCTCCTCCTTCTCTTTGCCTCCTGCATGATTGCCATACAGGGCTTGGCTTACAGCACCAAGCCGCCTTGTTTCCAGATTCCATGCCTGTGCCATGCATACAGATGGCATTGGCACAGTGACAGTCCCTAATTTGGCCAATGGCTTCAGGGCATCTCTGCATGTGCTACTATTGGTATAGGCATGAGATCTGAAGACAGGGCTCAGCACTGTAAGCCAAGCTCTGTTTTTAAAACATGTAGGAGAGCGAGGGAAGGGGGAGTCAGGAGAGGAGCAATGCAGCAGCACTTCAGCAGTTTAGCCTTGCCTCCCTGACACTTGATCCTGGGACAAAACCTAGATTTGAAAACTTCTGAAACAGCCACACAGGTATAATTTATTTTATTGCCACATTATCTGTCTGTCCATGTCTGCAACTGTCTCATAGCATGCAAATGAGCTGACAAATTCACTTTAAAGGGGTTGTGCGCTGCCCTGCAGTTCGGAGTTCCGCTCACAGCGTCCGGAAGTTCATTACTCCGAACGCTGTGTGCGGGCTTCCGTGTTCGCGGCCGCTGGGCGTGACGTCACGCCCGGCCCCTTCGTGACGTCTCGCCCGCCCCCTCTACCAAAGTCTATGGGAAGGGGGCATGACAGCGGTCACGCCCCCTTCCCATAGACTTTCGTTGAGGAGGCGGGCGAGACGTCATGAGGGGGCTGGCGAGACGTCACGAAAGGGGTCGGGCGTGACGTCACGCCTGGCGGCCGCACACAGCGTTCGGAGTAATGAACTTCCGGACGCTGTGAGTGGAGCTCTGAACTGCAGGGCAGTGCACAACCCCTTTAAAGCCATGTAAGCTTCAATGCAGTTGAAATATTATAGGAGCCTATCCTATAGCTATGCCATCAATGTTTGCTTTGTGGGGATCAGACATGTGGACTGAGCTTTAGTACCATATGTATTTACAAGCCACTGTGCCTGAAGGAACACTGATGGAGCCATGGCCCTTTCATTCTGCAGATTGGTGAAGGCACTCAGAGTTGAACCCCAAACAATTGATAAGCCGTCATTGTTTCTCCCAGAGAACCCCCTTACCCAAACCTCCCAGGTCCTCCTGCTCCCACTACGCCATGGCATCTAAATCTGGACAACTTTTTTAGAGAATACCAATTTCATGACATTTGGGCTGTAAGAGATGATACATGTGCAATAATGCAGTGAAATATGTCAAATAATTAAAATGTTCTTTCACCTTGTCAGATGAGGCTGCAGCTTTAAGGATCTGCTATGCTCAGTAATAAGACAGTAACATCGCTTGTTTCTGCTGAATTTACACAAAACAAGTAGTAAATAGCATTTTCGCACACTGCTTTGATTCCTCTGAGATTTATAGCTGTGCTCTGAACCTTGGAGTCTCTTAAGGGGACACTTTAAAGGCACAATTTCTTCATATTTTGCAGTTTTGAAGATTCCCTTTCTTTTTACTTTTATCACACTAATATTATCTAGTGATAAAGCTTTTATTATCAATAGATTGTGCGTACAAATCCCAGATGTCAGCAACAGCACATAATTCTGCTTTAGAGTGACATATTGTGCTGATGCTACAAAGAGGACAGTTGTGTGGACTGGGCATGTTACTTACATTTGTGTAGACTGGACATCAAGCGAAAAAAAGCTTTTAAGGGTTTAACATACTTTAAAAAAATAAAAAAAACTGCCCCGTATGCAGCAATTGGGATGAGCTAAAACTTTCTTATGCGCTGTCGGTCCTGTACTGATCCCTGGGGCAGGCTGGTGTGTGTGTGTGTGTGGGGGGGGGGGGGGGGGGGTGAGTGAGGTGGATGAAAGTGGGCAAATGCTGGTAGACTTTTCCAAAATGCACTTTTTCTCCTGCATCTTCAGTGCTTCTGGGGGCAGACAGAATGTGGAGGATAAGGTGCATCTTAGAAAACTGTGCTCCATTACTGGGGCCTAATTGTTTTGTATTTAACCTCTTTAAAGGGAACCTATCAGTGCCTGTCAGTGTTTCATGCTGCTCGTGATTTGGACAGCATGAAGCTGATGACAGTTTCCCTTTTAACCCCTTAACGACAATGGACATAATTGCACTTAGCGCACCAGGATGTACATTTATGATCCATCATGAACACGAGCACCGGACCGGTGTTTTCGTCATGGGCAGCAGGTCCCGGCTGCTATCAGCAGCCGGGAACCCGCCGGTAATGGCGGACATCCACGATCGCACGAATGTCTGCCATTAACCCCTCAGATGCCGTGATCAATACAGATCACGGCATCTGCGGCAGTGCGGTACTTTAAATGGATGATTAGATTGCCCGCAGCACTGCCGCAGGGATCCGATCATCCCCTCACCTGCCTCCGTCTGTTTCCAGGGGTCTTCTGCTCTGGTCTGAGATCAAGCAGACGAGAGCAGAAGATCACTGATAACACTGATCAGTGCTATGTGCTATGCATAGCACTGAACAGTATTAGCAATCAAATGATTGCTATAAATAGTTCCCTAAGGGGACTATTAAAGTGTAAAAAAATAAAAAGTTAACAAATGTGAAAGCCACCCCCCCCCCCAATAAAATGTAAATCATCAGTTTTCCCCATTTTACCCCCAAAAAAGGGTAAAAAAAAATGTATAAACATATTTGATATCAACGCGTGCCTAAAAGTCTGAACTATCAAAACATATTGTTAACTATCCCGTATGGTGAACAGCGTAAACGTAAAAAAAAATAAAAAATAAAAAAGTCCTAAATTGATGCATTTTTGTCACATTTTATTCCCAAAAAAATTTATAAAAATTAATAAAAAGAAAAATCTAAGCAAACATGGTACCGATAAAAACTACAGATCACGGCACAAAAAATGAGCCCTCATACCACCCCATATACAGAAAAATTTGAAAGTTATAGGTGGTCAAATTAGAGCAATTTCACACATACTTATTTTGCTTAAATAGTTTGAGATTTTTTTAAGCAATACAATTATAGAAAAGCATATATTAGGGGTATCCTTTTAATTGTATTGACCCACAGAATAAAGAAAACATGTCATTTTTGCTGTAAAATGTACAGCGTGATAACAAAACCTTCCAAAATTTGCTAAACTGCGGTTTTCTTTTTAATTTTACCACATAAATAATATTTGTTGGGTTGCGCCGTATATTTTATGGTAAAATAAGTGATGTCATTACAAAGTAAAATTGGTGACACAAAAAACAAGCCCTCATATGGGTCTGTGGATGGAAATATAAAAGAGTTATGATTTTAAGAAGGCGAGGAGAAAAAAACAAAAAGGCAAAAATAACATTGGTCTGGTCCTTAAGGCCAAAATGGGCCTGGTCCTAAAGTGGTTGAGGCAAAGTATTTTACTACTAAAGCTGAAAATTACCTGAATTACCTTCCAGGAATTCCTTCATTTTCCTATTTAGAAGTTTCCTAGTTAGCTATGTTTTCTTAGAGATGCTGGGTTTTCTTTATGTATAGTGGTAGACATTGGACATTCTTTGTATTTCATGATGTATCTCTTATTTTGCATATCATGTATTGTAAAGTCAAATTACACAGCTAATTGTTTATCTACATTGTTCCAGCCAATCTAAGTACATTGATTTCCTGATATCTACAATATTGTAATATAAAATACTACAGTAACGTTAAGGTTAGTAGAAGATTGCAGACACTTTGACCTGTATAGCCAGTAGAACCCCAAATCAGCACCAGCTGTTGATCGGCCTTTTCATCTGCTGCATTCATGTATTAAAAGAATTGCTTAGTTCATTTGCAGGGCCGTAGGTAATTGCCTGGTAGGCTTCCCCAGGCATCCGGCCTTTTCTGATTAATGAATAGACGAAAGACTGCTTTATGGAGCGGGTAGGCTGCCGGCGCTTGTATTATGATATAAGAGGAAAAAATGGTATGTCTTATTATAAACTATTCCCCTAATATTGTGTTTCAGGTACATTACATCTCTGTAATTTGATAACAAATCACATGGCAAAATATGATTCAATTGATGTATCACTGTAAATGTTTATATCCACGTGGACTGGGCAGATGCACAGTAATATAGATGTTGTAAAGATAAGTACGCACTTAACATGATACGCAGAACAGTATTCAACACACTACAATTTTGCCACTGAGAACCAATTCTATTCATCTGAATAGAGGTGTTTGGCAGCAGGAGAACAGATTTTTACAAACCCCATTCAGATGAATGGGACAATGGCAGAAAAGAACTCCCTTGCAGATACTTGAGTAAGAGTAGCAGGCAGCTCTTCATAGGAAGAAGGATTCATCCAGAGATGTGTACTTCATAACGGTTGTGGCTTAACTCTTTCCATGACAGAGAGACTAGTATTCTTTGTGACCACTGTGTCTCATTTTGGTTACTGGAATGTGACAGTGTGTGACATCAAACCTTTGCGTATACGTCTGGGTATGCAGGAGTGAGGAGCAGGGAAGAGGAGTAGGGGGCGGGCTGTGCATTCAAGATACAAGGAGTGGAATCTATTGGGAAGAGTCAAGAAAAATGACTTTTAAAGGAAATGTTCTGAACAATAAACTCAAAGTCTGTGAGCATAGTGATTCTGAAGATGTATTAGAGTGCACACAGAACAGAATATGACAGTAGTTGAAACCAGTGGCGTTGCGACCCGGGTGCGGGGGGTGCGGCCCGCACCGGGTGACACCAACCTAATGGGGTGACACCAAGACGCTCCGCAGCACCCACACCCCCTCCCCAGCTACACTGACACCCCCCTACTGTGCCCAACCGGCCTCCCATCCGTCGGCACCCCCCCCCCCCCGTGCTGTGTGTGCGGTGCGCCCGTCCGTTAGCAACCCCCCCCCCCTTTCAGTGCGCCCGTCCGTCGTCACGCCCCCCCCTACTGTACTGTGCCCGGCCTCCGCTCCCACGTCTGCGCCGGCCTGACGTCACACCGCATGGCCGCGCAGGGGGACGTCAGTTACGTCACTCGCATTGCGCCCGGTGAGAAGGATCGCTGCGCTGGATGGGTGAGTGTGTGTGTCTGTCTCTCTGTCTGTCGCTATCTATGTTTGTGTGTGTGACTCTGTGTGTGTGTGTGTGTGACTGTGTGTGTGTTTGTGGGACTCTCTGAGTGTGTGTGTGACTCTGTGTATTTGTGTGACTCTGTGTGTGACTCTGTGTGTGTGTGACTCTGACTGTGTGTGTGTGTTTGTGTGTGTGTCTCTCTGTGTTGTATGTGTTGTTTTTTTTTGTGTGTGTGTGTGTGTGTGGGGGGGGGGGGGGGGGGAGACTTTGAAGCATTGTGGGGAACCTGCGGCCTAATGTGGGGAGTCTATGCTACCTAATGTGGGGAGTCTATGCTACCTAATGTGCGGAGTATATGCTACCTAATGTGCGGAGTCTATGATACCTAATGTGCGGAGTCTATGCTACCTAATGTGGGGAGTCTATGCTAGCTAATGTGGGGAATCTGTGCTACCGAATGTTGGGAAACTGCTACCTAATGTGGGGAATCTGTGCTACCTAATATGGGGAAATTGATACCTAATATGGGGTAACTGGTACCTACCTAATGTGGGGAAACTGGTACCAAATGTGGGGAATCTATGCTGCCTAATGTGGGGAAAAGATGCTACCTAATGTGGGGAAACTGCTACCTACCTAATGTGGGGGAACTGCTGCCTACCTAATGCTCCCCCCCCTGGCAGTAGCACCCTCATCATCCGCCAGCAACTACCCCCCCCCCCCCAGCAGCACCTCCATCAGCAGATCCTGATGGTGGATGATGGCGGTGCTCCTGCCAGGAGGATGATCCTGCCGATGGATGATGGGGGTGATACTGCCAGGGGGGATGGCCAGTAGCACCCTCATCATCCTTTAGCAACACCCCCCCCCCAGTAGTAGCACCCCGATCATCCACTAGCAACACCACCAATACCCCCCTCCCGTGGTAATAGCATCAGCTAACGGATGTTGAGGGGTGTTACTGCGGTTGTGGTATTATATTCAGAGGGTGCACTGTATGGCAACGTTATATTCAGAGGGCGCAGTTTGTGGTAGTGTTATATTCATAGGGCACAGTGGGTGGTAGTATTATATTCAGAGGGCGCAGTTTGTGGTAGTATTATATTCAGAGGGCGCAGTTTGTGGTAGTATTATATTCAGAGGGTGCAGTGGGTGGTAGTATTATATTCAGAGGGCGCAGTTTGTGGTAGTATTATTAGAGATGAGCGAACTTACAGTAAATTTGATTCGTCACGAACTTGTCGGCTCAGCAGTTGATGACTTATCCTGCGTAAATTAGTTCAGCCTTCAGGTGCTCCGGTGGGCTGGAAAAGGTGGATACATTCCTAGGAAAGAGTCTCCTAGGACAATATCCACCTTTTCCAGCCCACCGGAGCACCTGAAAGCTGAACTAATTTATGCAGGAAAAGCCATCAACTGCCGAGCCGAGAAGTTTGTGACGAGTTGAATTTACTGTAGTTTGCTCATCTCTAAGTATTATATTCAGAGGGCGCAGTGGGTGGTAGTAATATATTCAGAGTGTACAGTATGTGTTGGTATTATATTCAGAAGGTACAGTATGTGATAGTATTATATTCAGGGGTACAGTATGTGGCAGATTAATATTCAGAGGGTACAGTATATGGTAGTATTATATTCAGAGGGTACAGTATATGGTAGTATTATATTCAGAGGGTACAGTATGTGATAGTATTATATTCAGGGGTACAGTATGTGGCAGATTTATATTCAGAGTGTACAGTATGTGTTGGTATTATATTCAGAATGTACAGTGTGTGGTATTATTATATTCAGTGGGTATGGTGTATGGAAGGTTTATAATCAAAGAGTATAGTGTATAGTAGTATTATATTTAGAGGATACAATGTCTGGCAGGTTTATAATAATAATTGTTTTCATATAGAGGATGAGAATGCGCTGACATAGTGAGGAGACGTCTGGGCGTCACATTCTACAGACAGAAGTTTTAGCTGGACCAGGCGGTATGTACCATCTGAATTAGATAAGGGAAGACTATAGAGAAGACGTCACTGATACCATTGTACATTCTCCTCTCTGTGTCCTATCAGAGCTGTAGTCGCTTGTCAGTTCTACAGTTATGGTAAGTGAAACTACAACTCCCAGCATAACCTCACCACTGCATAAAGGGGTACTCTACTGGAAAAAAAATTTTTTTAATCAACTGGTGCTACAAAGTTAAACAGATTTGTAAATTACTTCTATTTAAAAATCTTAATCCTTCCAGTACTTTTTAGCTGCTGTATAAGCGATTCACAGGAAGTTATTTTCTTTTTTAATTTCTTTTCTGTCTGACCACAGTGCTCTGTGCTGACACCTCTGTCCATGCCAAGAACTGTCCATAGTAGGAGCAAATCCCCATAGCAAACCTATCCTGCTCTGGACAGTTCCTGACATGGACAGAGGTGTCAGCAAATAGCAATGTGGTCAGATTGGAAAGAACTACGCAACTTCCTGTGGAGCATACACCAGCTTATAAGTACTGTAAGTATTAAGATTTTAAATAGAAGTAATTTAAAAATCTGTTTAACTTTCTGGCACCAGTTGATATAAAAGTAAATGTTTTCCAGTGGAGTACCCCTTTAAGTAATTCTGGGAGCTGTATATTTCAATGGTGAAAACTTCTTTAACACTTTCCTATTCTGTGGCAACTGGTATATCTGATTATTATACTGGAATTTCTCACAATGCGCTACAACAGTGGTGTCTGTCACAACAGGCTAAAAACTTACTGGGGGGAGGGGGGAGGTATGGGGGGTGACACCATTTTCTACCGCACCGGGTGACACCAACCCTAGCAACGCCACTGGTTGAAACAGTTGTACAGTGCGAGAAAGACCTGAAGCTATACAGACAGACATTAGTTGTGTGAATCACTGAATTGGGCTACTGTAAATGATGTGTGATAATGCACACTAGTGGGCTGTCTTGTGCATTTGTGCAAGCTTCATGCTTATCCAGTTTAAAGGTATCTGTACACACAGCAGATGTATTGCAGAAATGTATGTTATTGTCTCATATATCTGAATGAACCATACAAAAAACCATGTGCTTACCACCAAAACAGTCCTAGGCAGAAAAATTGAACTGGTTTCCCATTGCAAAAATGTCAGCAGCAAATCTCCCAGTGTCATAATTTACCAGGTCTACATGGGCTTTATGGAGGGTCTACATAGGATTTACTGAGAGACAAATGCTGATATATGCTATAAAATTGTGATGTTAAATTACAAATAGTGAGTTATCAGCATTATAAAGAGACCAATCATTGATATCTGTTACATGATAATCAGTTTAGGACATTGAGCTCGGTGACATGACTGCACAGTAGGCAATCCTTAATATACAGTAGTAATGTTTACTGCCAAATAAAGCAGTAAAGGCTTAGCTGGAGTAAAAGATACAAATAACCAAAATGTATTATTTTTTTTAGCATAAATTACTAGCCTTTAGCTCTACTACCCCACTTTCTCCACTTGATGTCTAAAAATAAGTAAAATGTGTTATACATTATATATTTTTAGCATAAATCAGTAGCCTTAAGCTCTACTTTCTCCACTTGTATATACAGTCATGGCCGTAAATGTTGGCACCCCTGACATTTTTTAAGAAAATGAAGTATTTCTCACAGAAAAGGATTGCAGTAACACATGTTTTGCTATACACATGTGTATTCCCATTGTGTGTATTGGAACTAAACCAAAAAAGGGAGATAAAAAACCAAATTGGACATTGTGTCACACCAAACTCCAAAAATGGGCTGGACAAAATTATTGGCACCTTTCAAAATTGTGGAAAAATAAGATTGTTTCAAGCAAGTGATGCTTCTTTAAACTCACCTGGGGAAAGTAGCAGGTGTGGGCAATATAAAAATCATACCTGAAAGCAGATAAAAAGGAGAGAAGTTCACTTAGTCTTTGTATTGTGTGTCTTTGTGAAGAGAACTGTCTGAGGACTTGAGAACCAAAATTGTGGAAAAACATCAACAATCTCTAGGTTTTAAGTCCATCTCCAGAGATCTAGATTTGCCTTTTTCCACAGTTCGCAACATTATCAAGAAGTTTGCAACCCATGGCACTGTACCTAATCTCCCTGGGCATGGACGGAAGAGAAAAATTAATGAAAGTTGTCAGCGCAGGATATTCTGGATGGTGAATAAGCAGCCCCAAACAAGTATATTCCAAAGATATATTCCAAAGATATTCAAGCTGTCCTGCAGGCTCAGGGAGCATCAGTGTCAGCGTGAACTATCCGTCGACATTTAAATGAAATAAAACGCAATGGCAGGAGACCCAGGAGGACCCCACTGCTGACACAGAGACATAAAAAAGCAAGACTACATTTTGCCAAAATGGACTTGAGTAAGCCAAAATCCTTCTGGGAAAACGTCTTGTGGACAGATGAGACCAAGATAGAGCTTTTTGGTAAACCACATCATTCTACTGTTTACCGAGAAAGGAATGAGGCCTACAAAGAAAAGAACACAGTGAAATATGGTGGAGGTTCAATGATGTTATAGGGTTGTTTTGCTGCCTCTGGCACTGGGTGCCTTGAATGTGTGCAAGGCATCATGAAATCTGAGGATTACTAACAGATTTTGGGTCACACTGTACAGCCCAGTGTCCAGAAAGCTGGGTTTGCGTCCAAGATCTTGGGTCTTCCAGCAGGACAATGACCAAAAACATACAGCAAAAAGCACCTCAAAATTGATGGCAACAAAGCACTGGAGAGTTCTGAAGTGGCCAGCAATGAGTCCAGATCTAAATTCCATTGAACACCTGTAGAGAGATCTTAAAATTGCTTTTGGGAAAAGGCACCCTTCCAATAAGAGAGACCTTGAGCAGTTTGCAAAGGAAGAGTGGTCCAACATTCCGGCTGAGAGGTGTTAGAAGCTTATTGATGGTTATAGGAAGCGACTGATTTCAGTTATTTTTTCCAAAGGGTGTGCAACCAAATATTTAGTTAAAGGTGACAATAATTTAATCCAGCCCATTTTTGGAGTTTGGTGTGACATTATATCCAATTTGCTTTTTTTCCTCTCTTTTTTGGTTTAGTTCCAATAGACACAAAGGGAATAAACATGTCTATAGCAAAACATTTGTCACTGCAATCATTTTCTGTGAGAAATTTCAGGGGTGCCAACATTAACGGCCATGACTGTAGTTAAAATCTACCACAATCACCAAAATAATCTAGAGTAAAACCGTACAGAGTATACGTAGAGAAAGGGAAAGAGGGTACTCAAGCTGCAGTGTATTGCCTTTCCCTCAGTGTGTGTGAGACTCCATGCTGTGAGATGGTAGGGGGGAGCAACAAAGAAGGAGTCCTACCAACACATCAGCTTTGGCAACATTTCTGGTTGCACCACATTGTGTAACACCGCCAGGTGCCTCCCGCCAGCATTCTGTCACTCACTGCTACCCACGTGCTCTTTTCTCTGTTGGCCATGCTGTAGCGGTACTATGTGCCTCCCACCGGTGTCTTGTTACTGTTTGCTTCTGGGTTCTCCCATCTTCTTGCCACCACCATGCCCCTGAAGCTTGTGCACCTACAAATTCTTAAAGGACCAGTGCATACACTGCTTCTTTTCCCCACTCATCTCTGGCCAACACTATCCAGCTTCTTGTGCCTGAGAAATAATGTGGTTCCTTAGTGTCCATAAAGAAGGTATGCTGTTTTCATTATTTCCTATATCCTGACCCATGCCTGGGTTTTTCTTCTGCCTGATCCCTCCTGTATGATACCGTCTCTCCTGTTGCTGACCTGAAACTGTGCTGCCTGCCCGACCTCCTACCTGTATTTGACATATTTGCCGCATCATTGGCTACTTGTTTGAACTTCTTTTGTTCAATTTGGATTGCTGACTATGCTTATCTTCCAGACCCACTGGAACCATCAGGACCACTGGGCCAACTGCTACCCACACCAGGAACACACATGTGATGAGCCTGGTACCCTCTAGCAGCAGAAGTCCAGCTTTTACATCCTGGAGCGAGATAAAGGGGGAAAACCAAGAGGGTATTTAGACCAGTGGTTCTCAACCTTTTTGGCGACTGTACCCTCAAAGGCTGAAGTATGTCTGAGGGGTACCCGCGGACAAAAGGCATGTGCTTACTTTTATACTAATGTGATACTTAATCCCCTTGTGCCATTATTCAACCCCTCCATCTTAATCCCCATTATGGCACAAAGGGATAAAGATGATGGAGGGGGGCAGAGGGATAATGGAAAAAGGGGATCAGAGGGAGGGGGGAATAATGGCATAAGGAGATAAAGATGGAGGGGGAGAGGATAATCATTACCCTAGCCCCATCCATCTTAATCCCTCTGTGCCAAAATTCCCTGTCCCTCTGATCCCCTTTTGCCATTATTCCTCTCTCCCCCTCTATCTTAATGCCCTTGTGCCATTATTTCTCTCCGCCCACCCATCCCACCCCTTCACCCATTCCACCCCCCCCTCTGATCCCCCTGTGCTAACATATATACTTTTTTACTTTTTACATTACCCGGCTTGTTCAGGTACCTCTCCCAGAGTCCCATTCCCGGAGTCCTGTTCGGCGCCGCACAGAAGGGTGAAGTCCTCCTGCGCTGTGTGGCACCTCCGCACAACGTCAGGGGACGTCACACATCTCCCAAGCAAACACGCAGCTCCGTACTTTACTGAGAGCTGCGGCAGTTATTCCGCGCAATGTGCTGACAAATACTGGCCAATGCATGCGTACGCATTGCCTACCCTTGCAAAACCAGTGGCATACCCCTAGTGGTATGCGTAACACCGATTGAGAACCCCTGATTTAGACTCCACCTCCGGGTGTAGCCCAAAGCAAAACTGTTTTTTTAGCACACCGGGTCTAAACGTGTTGCCCTGTAACACATAGAATGTATATAGACAATGGGAACTCCAAATGGTAAACTTATTCTAATGGAAACATCCATCCATTAAGGTCCAAAAACATTAAGAAACCAAACAATAAGGAAGTTGATGGCAAATATTTTGATGTACATATAAGTTTGACAATAACTATTTAGTTTCATGTTTGTAAATTCACATCTGTTGTGAATTTCAGATGGTATCTACCTATATTTCTTTATACATATATTGAAATGTGGACGACTTCCCCTTCAACTTCTGCTGTCTGAAAGAGTTAAAAAAAAAAAAAAAAAGGTGCCTGTGCTGGTCAGTAGGATCTGAAAATTTGTAACAGTGGTTTTTAAACAAATGCCTGAGAAATGTTACAGAGAAGCAGCTCGGAGCTGACCTTTGGCTGCTGTGCTGTTGCTTACTCATGCTGTCTTTATACAGAGGACTTTCCTTTTCTACCTAACTTAACAGAAGTTTCCTGTTTGTTACATTTTTGCTAACAATAAAACAAAAAGGTTATCAAAGCTTCTGAGCGACAGTTGTCACCATAGGAAGTGATCACTAACTTATTGCTCATGGACACTTTCTCTCTGTATTTCTGGATGATGGATATCTCACCTCACATTTATAGACGGTGAATCAAATCAATGCAGAAAATAATATTATATACCATTACATCATTATGGTTGTTGCTTGAAAAAGAACTGCATTGGTGATGGTTCCTATTACACATTTGTGTCACTTACAGCCATTTGGAAGTTCAAGGTACTTGGATGCAACTGCAGATGTTTGAAGCAGCTTGGTTCATTTTTAGCCAACAATGTGCTCCAGATTATTTAGACAAGTACATATACATATTCTCCCATCTGTAAACAGAACCACTAAGACCAGCTCTATGGAAGGGAATTTTAGAACATATGGCATACTGTTATAAAAAGATCCTCAGTAGCTGTCTTCAGTCAATGGAAGACTAGGTAGATCATAGGTCCAGGGCTGTTCTCCAAACTTCTCCCGATCTCTGAAAGTGTCAAGTGGTATCTGACATCAAGACTTTAGCAGTAAAACCTTTAAAGAGGCACTGTCATTGTTAAAAACTTTTCATATATTACAGGACTCATTATAATATGACATTTCACAATATACACCTGTTAAAAAATAATTTAAATTTTCACCTGAAATTCAAACTCAAAATAGCCACCATTAGGGGTCGCCTGTCTTTTAGCCAGACAGACTAGTCTAGATTTTACAGCATACTGGATACCGACCGTAAAGCATACCGGTATCCAGTATAGGAGATTTTTATTGTGTATGCAAAACTACAGATAAAGGATGTGTGGACATGCTGGGAGCTGTAGTTTTAAAACAGCTGGAGGCAACACTGCTCTAACACAGTTATTTACAAACACTGTGTCACGATGCCGGCTGGCAGGTAGTGGATCCTCTGTGCCAGAGAGGGATTGGCGTGGACCGTGCTAGTGGACCGGTTCTAAGCCACTACTGGTTTTCACCAGAGCCCGCCGCAAAGCGGGATGGTCTTGCTGCGGCGGTAGTGACCAGGTCGTATCCACTAGCAACGGCTCACCTCTCTGGCTGCTGAAGATAGGCGCGGTACAAGGGAGTAGGCAGAAGCAAGGTCGGACGTAGCAGAAGGTCGGGGCAGGCAGCAAGGATCGTAGTCAGGGGCAACGGCAGAAGGTCTGGAAACACAGGCAAGGAACACACAAGGAACGCTTTCACTGGCACTAAGGCAACAAGATCCGGCAAGGGAGTGCAAGGGAAGTGAGGTAATATAGGGAAGTGCACAGGTGATTACCCTAATTGGAACCACTGCGCCAATCAGCGGCGCAGTGGCCCTTTAAATCGCAGAGACCCGGCGCGCGCGCGCCCTAGGGAGCGGGGCCGCGCGCGCCGGGACAGAACAGACGGGGAGCGAGTCAGGTAGGGGAGCCGGGGTGCGCATCGCGAGCGGGCGCTACCCGCATCGCGAATCGCATCCCGGCTGGCAGCGGGATCGCAGCGCCCCGGGTCAGAGGACGTGACCGGAGCGCTGCAGCGGAGAGAGTGAAGCGAGCGCTCCGGGGAGGAGCGGGGACCCGGAGCGCTCGGCGTAACAGTACCCCCCCCCTTGGGTCTCCCCCTCTTCTTGGAGCCTGAGAACCTGAGGAGCAGACTTTTGTCAAGGATGTTGTCCTCAGGTTCCCAGGATCTCTCTTCAGGACCACAACCCTCCCAGTCTACTAAAAAAAAATTTTTCCCTCTGACCTTTTTGGCAGCCAAAATTTCCTTGACCGAGAAGACGTCCGAGGAGCCGGAAACAGGAGTGGGAGGAACAGATTTGGGAGAAAAACGGTTGAGGATGAGTGGTTTGAGAAGAGAGACGTGAAAGGCATTAGGGATACGAAGAGAAGGAGGAAGAAGAAGTTTATAAGAGACAGGATTAATTTGACACAAAATTTTGAAAGGACCAAGATAGCGTGGTCCCAACTTGTAGCTAGGGACACGGAAGCGGACATATTTAGCGGAGAGCCATACCTTGTCTCCAGGGGAAAAAACGGGGGGAGCTCTTCTTTTCTTATCCGCGAACCTCTTCATGCGTGAAGAAGCCTGTAAGAGAGAATTTTGGGTCTCTCTCCATATAATGGAAAGGTCACGAGAAATTTCATCCACAGCGGGCAGACCAGAGGGCAAGGGGGTAGGGAGGGGGGGAAGAGGGTGACGGCCGTACACCACGAAAAATGGGGATTTGGAGGAAGATTCAGAGACCCTGAAGTTATACGAGAATTCGGCCCATGGAAGGAGATCTGCCCAGTCATCCTGGCGGGAGGAAACAAAATGTCGCAAATAATCACCCAAGATCTGGTTAATTCTTTCTACTTGTCCATTGGACTGGGGATGATATGCAGAGGAAAAATTTAATTTAATCTTGAGTTGTTTACAGAGAGCCCTCCAGAATTTAGACACGAATTGGACACCTCTATCCGAGACAATCTGCGTAGGCAACCCGTGAAGACGAAAAATGTGTACAAAAAATTGTTTAGCCAACTGAGGCGCAGAAGGAAGACCAGGAAGAGGGATGAAATGTGCCATTTTGGAGAATCGATCAACGACCACCCAAATAACAGTGTTGCCACGGGAAGGGGGTAAATCAGTAATAAAATCCATACCAATCAGAGACCAAGGCTGTTCGGGGACAGGCAGAGGATGAAGAAAACCAGCGGGCTTCTGGCGAGGAGTCTTATCCCGGGCACAGATAGTGCAGGCTCGCACAAAGTCCCCAACATCCGTCTCCAGAGTCGGCCACCAATAGAAGCGGGAGATGAGTTGCACAGATTTCTTGATGCCCGCATGACCTGCGAGATGGGAGGAGTGACCCCATTTGAGGATTCCGAGGCGTTGGCGTGGAGAAACAAAGGTCTTCCCTGGAGGAGTCTGCCTGATGGAGGCAGGAGAAGTGGAGATCAGGCAGTCAGGTGGAATGATGTGTTGCGGAGGGAGATCAACTTCTGAGGCATCCGAGGAACGAGAGAGAGCATCGGCCCTAATGTTCTTATCGGCAGGACGAAAGTGAATCTCAAAATTAAATCGGGCAAAGAACAGAGACCACCGGGCCTGGCGAGGATTCAGCCGTTGGGCAGACTGGAGGTAGGAGAGGTTCTTGTGGTCGGTGTAGATAATAACAGGAGAACTTGATCCCTCCAGCAGATGCCTCCATTCCTCAAGTGCTAATTTAATGGCTAGAAGCTCTCGATCCCCGATGGAGTAGTTCCTCTCCGCT
Source organism: Hyla sarda (assembly GCF_029499605.1). Lineage (NCBI taxonomy): Eukaryota > Metazoa > Chordata > Amphibia > Anura > Hylidae > Hyla > Hyla sarda. The sequence continues at coordinate 331,312,074 of NC_079189.1, read as the reverse complement.
GGAGAGAAGGTCCTAGAGAAAAAACCACAAGTGACAGCATGCCCGGAAGAATTTTTTTGTAGAAGAACAGCTCCAGCTCCCACTGAGGAGGCATCAACCTCCAATAGGAAGGGTTTGGAAGGGTCAGGTCTGGAGAGGACGGGAGCCGAAGAAAAGGCAGACTTGAGTCGTTTAAAGGCGTCTTCTGCTTGAGGAGGCCAGGACTTGGGATCAGCACTTTTTTTGGTTAAAGCCACGATAGGAGCCACAATGGTAGAAAAATGTGGAATAAATTGCCTGTAATAATTGGCGAACCCCAAAAAGCGTTGGATAGCACGGAGTCCGGAGGGGCGTGGCCAATCTAAGACGGCAGAGAGTTTGTCTGGATCCATCTGTAGTCCCTGGCCAGAGACCAAATATCCTAGAAAAGGAAGAGATTGGCATTCAAACAGACATTTCTCAATTTTGGCATAGAGTTGGTTGTCACGAAGTCTCTGAAGAACCATACGGACATGCTGGCGGTGTTCTTCTAGATTGGCAGAAAAAATTAGGATATCGTCCAGATATACAACAACACAGGAGTATAACAGATCACGAAAAATTTCATTGACAAAGTCTTGGAAGACGGCAGGGGCGTTGCACAGTCCAAAGGGCATGACCAGATACTCAAAGTGTCCATCTCTGGTGTTAAATGCCGTTTTCCACTCGTCCCCCTCTCTGATGCGGATGAGGTTATAGGCGCCTCTTAAGTCCAATTTAGTGAAGATGTGGGCACCTTGGAGGCGATCAAAGAGTTCAGAGATGAGGGGTAAGGGGTAGCGGTTCTTAACCGTGATTTTATTAAGACCGCGGTAGTCAATGCAAGGACGTAGGGAGCCATCTTTTTTGGACACAAAGAAAAATCCGGCTCCGGCAGGAGAGGAGGATTTACGGATAAAGCCCTTCTTTAGATTCTCCTGGACGTATTCGGACATGGCAAGAGTCTCTGGGGCAGAGAGAGGATAAATTCTGCCCCGGGGTGGAGTAGTGCCCGGGAGGAGGTCGATAGGGCAATCATAAGGCCTGTGAGGAGGTAGTGTCTCAGCTTGTTTTTTGCAGAAAACATCCGCGAAGTCCATATAGGCCTTAGGGAGACCGGTTACTGGAGGAACCACAGAGTTACGACAAGGGTTACTGGGAACCGGTTTTAGACAGTTCTTGGAACAAGAGGACCCCCAACTCTTGATCTCCCCAGTGGACCAATCCAGGGTAGGGGAATGAAGTTGAAGCCAGGGAAGTCCAAGGAGAATTTCCGAGGTGCAATTGGGGAGGACCAAAAGTTCAATCCTCTCATGATGAGATCCGATGCTCATAAGAAGGGGCTCCGTGCGGAAACGTATGGTACAGTCCAATCTTTCATTATTTACACAATTGATGTAGAGGGGTCTGGCGAGACTGGTCACCGGGATGTTGAACCTGTTGACGAGAGAGGCCAAAATAAAATTTCCTGCAGATCCAGAGTCCAAGAAGGCCACAGCAGGGAAGGAGAAGGCAGAGGCAGACATCCGCACAGGCACAGTAAGACGTGGAGAAGCAGAGTAGACATCAAGGACTGTCTCACTTTTGTGCGGAGTCAGCGTACGTCTTTCCAGGCGGGGAGGACGGATAGGACAATCCCTCAGGAAGTGTTCGGTACTAGCACAGTACAGGCAGAGGTTCTCCATACGGCGTCGTGTCCTCTCTTGAGGTGTCAGGCGAGACCGGTCGACCTGCATAGCCTCCACGGCGGGAGGCACAGGAACAGATTGCAGGGGACCAGAGGAGAGAGGAGCCGAGGAGACGAAACGCCTCGTGCGAACAGAGTCCATATCTTGGCGGAGTTCCTGGCGCCTTTCAGAAAAACGCATGTCAATGCGAGTGGCTAGGTGAATGAGTTCATGTAGATTAGCAGGGATTTCTCGTGCGGCCAGAACATCTTTAATGTTGCTGGATAGGCCTTTTTTGAAGGTCGCGCAGAGGGCCTCATTATTCCAGGACAATTCTGAAGCAAGTGTACGGAATTGTACGGCATACTCGCCAACGGAAGAATTACCCTGGACCAGGTTCAACAGGGCAGTCTCAGCAGAAGAGGCTCGGGCAGGTTCCTCAAAGACACTTCGGATTTCCGAGAAGAAGGAGTGTACAGAGGCAGTGACGGGGTCATTGCGGTCCCAGAGCGGTGTGGCCCATGACAGGGCTTTTCCGGACAGAAGACTGACTACGAAAGCCACCTTAGACCTTTCAGTGGGAAACAGGTCCGACATCATCTCCAGATGCAGGGAACATTGGGAAAGAAAGCCACGGCAAAACTTAGAGTCCCCATCAAATTTATCCGGCAAGGATAAGCGTATCCCAGGAGCGGCCACTCGCTGCGGAGGAGGTGCAGGAGCTGGCGGAGGAGATGACTGCTGAAGCTGTGGTAGTAACTGTTGTAGCATAACGGTCAGTTGAGACAGCTGTTGGCCTTGTTGCGCTATCTGTTGTGACTGCTGGGCGACCACCGTGGTGAGGTCAGCGACAACTGGCAGAGGAACTTCAGCGGGATCCATGGCCGGATCTACTATCACGATGCCGGCTGGCAGGTAGTGGATCCTCTGTGCCAGAGAGGGATTGGCGTGGACCGTGCTAGTGGACCGGTTCTAAGCCACTACTGGTTTTCACCAGAGCCCGCCGCAAAGCGGGATGGTCTTGCTGCGGCGGTAGTGACCAGGTCGTATCCACTAGCAACGGCTCATCTCTCTGGCTGCTGAAGATAGGCGCGGTACAAGGGAGTAGGCAGAAGCAAGGTCGGACGTAGCAGAAGGTCGGGGCAGGCAGCAAGGATCGTAGTCAGGGGCAACGGCAGAAGGTCTGGAAACACAGGCAAGGAACACACAAGGAACGCTTTCACTGGCACTAAGGCAACAAGATCCGGCAAGGGAGTGCAAGGGAAGTGAGGTAATATAGGGAAGTGCACAGGTGATTACCCTAATTGGAACCACTGCGCCAATCAGCGGCGCAGTGGCCCTTTAAATCGCAGAGACCCGGCGCGCGCGCGCCCTAGGGAGCGGGGCCGCGCGCGCCGGGACAGAACAGACGGGGAGCGAGTCAGGTAGGGGAGCCGGGGTGCGCATCGCGAGCGGGCGCTACCCGCATCGCGAATCGCATCCCGGCTGGCAGCGGGATCGCAGCGCCCCGGGTCAGAGGACGTGACCGGAGCGCTGCAGCGGAGAGAGTGAAGCGAGCGCTCCGGGGAGGAGCGGGGACCCGGAGCGCTCGGCGTAACACACTGCAACTTCAGTTGTTACTAAACTACAACTCCCAGCATGCTGAAATAGTCAAAGCTTTCTCGGGCTCCTGTATGACAAAGAAGTTCATCAGACATTCAGGAGTCTGTGAAAGATGAATGACACACATAGTGACAGCCATGCTGATTAGCATCCAGCTTTACTAGGAGAAGATAAAACAGATAAAACATGTATTCATAAAAATGCTGTACTTTTATCTAAAAAATCCTTGCACTAATTTTATAAAGATCTATTCTTATATTTATACATTTTATCCTGTTATGAATTCACCATAATGTCTTCTGATTACTGCAGGCAAGCTCCAAGTATCTTCCTCTGACACATTACACAGCATAAGACCAGAGAGGAAAGGGTTACAGAGTAGAGAGTACTGATTGGCTGACTGCACAGGCTTGCTCCTGTGAGGGAGACAGACTGACACGCCCCCTCCAGCCTGCACAATGAAAAAGTAACTCACCAGCAGATAAATGCTTCTATCTCTGGATATATAGGTCCGAGACACATAAAAATTATATGCACATGATCAGGATTGGGTCCTGAGTAACATATCACTTTTTTCTTTTTTTTTGCACTATGACAGGTACGCTTTAAGCCCTGTAAGTTATGAGGTTAGGCCTCTATGAATCAGGCTTAGTTTTTTAGGCCAGTCTCACAGATGCTTGATTGGATTGAGATCTAAGGAACCTGGAAACCATGTCAACACCATAAACTCTTTGTTATGTTCAACAAACTGTCTTTTTCTCCTGAACCCTTCTTGCAGCATGGCAGGGGGACATTATCCTTTTGAAAGTGGCTACTAGTATTAGGAAATATTGTTGCTATGAAGGGTTGTAGTTGGTACTTCAAAGGATAAATTATACTTCAAAGGATAAATAGCTTGGGCATCACACTGCCTCCTTTGGCTTACCTTCTTACGTATCCTGATGCCATCTATTTCCTAGGTATGCAAAATACACACACCATGTTCGCATAATGTTAATGAAACCAATGTAACTCATCACACCAGGCCACCTTCCTCCATTGTCTCATTGTTTAGGTTTTAAGCTCATATGTTCATTGTAGGCACTGTTAGGGTGCGTTCCCACTGAGGAATTTAGGAGGAATTCATGAGGAATAATTTCGGTCAGAAAATTGTTGCCTTCTGTCACTTTATCCATCAAGCGGAATTCAAGTGGAATTTTCATGCGGAAATCAAAAGGAATGAAGGAGGAGGCTATTTAATCTACTTTTCTGAATTCCGCTATTGGATTCTGCTCGCGGATTCTGCTTGAAGAATGAACATGTTATTTCTTCAAGCGGAAAGGAATTCACCATCAGAATTCCACTAGCAGAATTTCTGCAGTGTGAACAGGACAACAGAAAAAACATTTAATTTAATGGGCAGAGGAGATGTGTATTAATTTGGAGAGGAGAATTCAAGAGGAATTACTCAAGTAAATTCCTCTTGAATTACTCAGTGTGAACGGTCCCTTAGTGGTGGAGGAGTTAGCATGATTACTCTGACCGTTCTTTAGCCGTGCAGCCCCATACCTATCAAGCAATATGTACTGTGTGTTCTAACACCTTTCTGTCATAGCCAGAATTACCTTTTCCAGCAATTTTTGCTGAAGGAGTTCTTCTCTGAGATTAGACTTAACAGGCTATCCTTCACTCCCATACAAATCCATGATCTGTGTGCACCCAAGATCTTAGACCACTTTTGGTAGGTACTAAGCACTGCATACAGGAAACACCCTAAATTTGCTTAGATCCTTACACTTTTCACTGCTTCCAACAAATCAACCTCAAGAACTGACTTATCATATTGGCTAAAATATCCCACCCCTTGACAGGTTGTATGGTCAAGAGATAATGTTCTTTATGTCACCTGTTCTAGTTGTATAGCTGGTCTGAGTATATATGAATATCTAAATTCTCTGTGTAACTAGTTGTATAAAATAGTTCAAAATCTAGCACCTGGCATGCTGAATTCAAGTAGATTTATATAGTGTGTATAGTGTTCCAGGACTGATGAAGCAATGTACATGGAATATTATAAAGAACTATAAATATATAGTTGTACTTTTACTACATATGTAAGTATAATTATATTTTTATCTAGATTGTGTGGGTTGCTGGCAGCTCAGAGACTGTTATACTTTTAAATGCTGTTGTAGGTTAGAAGTTCACTTTATGCTCTGTGCAGGTTTCCACATTCCCTCCTCCCTGCAATAGTTATACCGTCGCTTATGGCAGGAAGAAGAAGGACCTATAATTTTAAGAGACCAGAAGCTGCTGGAAAAGGCCACACACACTAATGGGTACTTTGCCAAAAAAGGCATTTAAAATGGAATGGCGTTAAGAGAATGGAAGGAACCGTTACATTTGTGGCCTATAACTAAGTGTTAAAGACTGTTAAAGACGGTGACACTCCCAGACCTTGTTTCTGTTAAGTTGGATGGAAAACTCTCCCCTTTCTTTCTCCCCTCCCTGTCTTCTTGGAACATCACAGGAACGACCTTGCTCTCAAGCACAGATGCTGCTTACTTAATAGAGGTCTCCATAGGCTAGTAGCATTGTGTTCATGGCCACTTTGTCTTTTTCTTTTTTATGCACATGCTGCACAAAAATGTCTTCCCAGCTATTGTGGAGCCACAAATAGGGGCATTTTCATGGTAGGCTATTACGATTACTAGAAGTTGTAACCTGTATACATTTTCCTTGTTACCGATAAAATCCATTATTGCTTTTTCTAAATGAGATTTTTTTCATCGTTAGATTACATTACATAAATATGGAAAAATAAAAATGCCAGCTGTAACATCAGAAACCACTAAATATGGAAGAATAAGATAATGACAATTATTAACTATTTTAGTTCCTCAGACATACATGAGGCTAACTAATCTGTACAGTATGAAAGGGGTACTCCGGTGGAAAACTAATGTTTTCAAATCAATTGGTGGCAGAAAGTTAAACAGATTTTTAAATTACTTCTATTAAAATTCTTAATCCTTCCAGTACTCATCAGTTGCTGTATGCTCCAGAGGAAGTTATATAGTTCTTTTCAATCTGACCACAGTGCTCTCTGCTGACATCTCATGTCTGTGTCGGGAACTTTCCAGAGTAGAAGCAAATCCCCATAGAAAACCTCTCCTGCTCTGGACAGCTCCTGACACGGAGAGAGGTGTCAGCAGAGAGCACTTTGGTCAGACTGGAAAGAACTTCACAACTTCCTCTGGAGCATACAGCAGCTGATAAGTACTGGAAAGGTTAAGATATTTATATAGAAATAATTTACAAATCTATGTAATTTTCTGGCACCAGTCGGAATACCCCTTTAAGTATGCCAAATTATTGTTTAGCGCCTTTAAGGTGTTACTGCTCTGGGAGCCCATACTAAAAATGCTTGGATGATTTTAATTATATTGTTGATTATTGTTTATAAAGTTTATTTTTTTCTTCTTTTTTACTCTGTTTTCAGAAACCCCTTTAAAGTACTTATTCAGCAAAAGACCTGGCATTTCAGTTCCCCTATGATTTTCCCCAGACATTTGACCCCACCCATACTTAATTTCAGACACCGACAGTATATATATATATATATATATATATATATATATATATATATGTGTATATACATACATATATAAGGCTGGTTTGACACATTCCTAAAGCAGCTGCACTTTGTTATCCTCATTATTGTTGCCGCGCTTGAACCCTTGAGGTTCTGCTGGACTGAACTTGAGATGCCTATAGATCCTGTTGTGAGTTTAGTTCAGGGGAAATGTAGGAAGAGTGAAGGGATGTGCGGGAGTTAATTCAGTAGTAGTACAGACGCTAAAATATGGATATATCAAGCAAATTTTTTTAAGTGGAAAAGCATGTTCTTTGGTCAACTGTTGCATACATTGGAGGCATATATGTGGGAGGAATAGAACATGTTTCTTTGTAATCTATATATATAAAAAGAGAAGGCCTGACTCATCAATGCCCAGCCTAAACCCTTGGACCTAGAAAGCTGCATTTTTTCACAGGTGTTGTTTTTAAGACGTAGACGAGGAATAAGAAAGGATTTTTTGAGATTCAACCCTTAAGGGGGTGAAAAAGGGGTTGAAAGTTTGTATGGAAGTCAGTCATTTTTGAAGCTAGAAGCATGAAACTTTGTTTTTAGGCTAAAAATTTGAGATAAAGTAACACGTGTTTTAACATTTTCAAAAATTCCACCCCTGACAGGGTGAAACGGGAGTTTGGAGTTTGTATGAATTAACCCCTTGCCGCAGAACGCCGGGTATACCCAACGCTGCGGCACGGGAGGGTTATGAAGCGAGCTCAGGAGCTGAGCTCGCATCATACCCCCACGGTCCCGGCTGCTATCAGCAGCCATGACCCGTGGCTAATGCCGGACATCGCCGTTCCGGCAGATGTCCAGCATTAACTCTTTAGACGCGGCGATCAAAGTTGAAAGAATTCATGCCCGCAGACTTTACCCAGAGCGGCCTCATTACTACAGGATCGTAAAAAGTAGATCTATGTTACCCCGAATTTAACGCGAGCGAAGCCGTGGGAAAAAGCTAGTTTAAACTAAAAGGAAAGTTCAGCTGTAGACACAAGACTGATAAAGAACAAAACAGGACTATCAGCAAAATCATTTGAAAACTAAATAGACAAGTCTTGTTAGGGTATACTGTATATAAATCTAGAAACCTAAAGGTCTGTGAACAATGTAGTCCTTAAATCTAATTACGCAAATTGTCCAACTTTGACAAGATCGGCCCCTTCTACATATTAGTCCAAGCTTGAGCACTTGTGATGGGAAAAACCCTTTAAATCTTTGAGATTAGCACAGGAGACATTGCCAGTGCTGCTGAAATAATCATAGGGGCAAGCTTTCATAGATGGATTATGATCCTTGCTAAGACAGAGCTCTTGTAACAAGAATGTTCTTCTGTCAGGCAGTGTTTACAACTATGTGACTAAGCTCAGCGTAGGCACAGGGAAAGCTCCTGTCACATACCCGAACATATCCATAGGGCTCAATGGAGTGTCCTTTTGGCCTCTGTTGGAGTGGTATGTTCCAGCATACCTCTTTTGACTGCATAGGAAAACATAGCAGACTGCGCCTTCCAGATGTGCTACTTGACATTCTGGGCCCCAATGCAAAATCTGTAACAGGGCCCCCAACAATAATGCTTCATTTATAGTACTGGCCTCCAAATATAGGAAAAATAGACCTTATGGGTCCCCTCAGGCTCCAGGGCCATATATTGTGTCCAGTAAGCCATTTTATGGCCATACATTGAGATATATCATAGGTATATATGAAAGCTCTACTCCTCAATATAATCCCAAACTAAGTAACCAAGAACCTGATTTGATCCTTATTTCTCTCACCTGCTGCTTAAAACAAGCTGACACTTTGCCATTTGTCTTTGTTCTATATCTTATGGTGATCCTGTGTCTACCAGAAGAGGGCAACGTTTTGATGTACGTACGCCATATCAGCAGATGAAGAGTTAAACACTTTGTAATAGTAAGAAGAAAAAGCAGCATAGTGTAGGTGGCACAGCTGCTTCAAATGTGACACAGTGTGTTTGCGTGTGATCGTGGAGTGTATGTTGAAGTTTATGAAGATAGGTTAAAGAGAGAGCAGAGAGAGGGGTGTGGAGTTGTGGGTGTAGCAGTCATTGTACCGGAGCAGTACTGGTGTGTGTGACACATGGTTTTTGTCTTTTCATCTTCCTCACAAGCCAGAAAGTTTCCTGCCGCTTCTCTTCCCAGCTCTTGACAAATGATTGCCAGATGTTGAGATCTTTTCAGACCTCTCTCCCTTTCCCTTCAGCGAAACTGCAGCGAGGGGATATTCGATTCTCCCTCGCCCATTTCATCTCCTTTCCACATCTGCCAGGGACACACAGGCAACACTTTCCCTACATGAGAGTTTAAAGTTTATTCTGCTCTCCTTTCCTTCTCTCGCTCCCTCTCTCTTCCACATTATTTTTTCTAGTTAATTCCTGGCTGCAGTTCCAAATCAGAAGAATGAGGCCCTTCTGACTCGGTTCAGTGGTTTGTAGAATACGGGCTGTTTATTTTGGTTCTCTACATCTTCTGTGTGTTGTATGGTATAGAGAGTTTCTGGCCGTACAGCAAGATTACATTACCAGGTTTCTAACAACTTTTAACCCTTTGAAACCCATTGCTCTTTAAGTATCAAAACACTAAAACTGGCCTTGTTGCCCCAGCAAACACTGTGGCTTTTTTTTACAGTTTACAATAAAATCTGAGCATTGTTTTTATTTGTTTTCTAAAATTATCTAGGCTATGCCATATGGTTGGAGTATTAGCCAGTAGACAATAGCATAACACTTCTCGTGAAGCCTGAACTAATAAGGTCCACATGGCCAGTATATATTTTAGACTTTGTATATGTATACAGGATGACTCAGACAATAGGAGGTTGTACCACCACTAAATTGGTATTACAATTTTTAGTTAATAGATACTGAAATTAGGGCTTAAAGCATGTCCAGTCTAATAATAATGTGTAATGTGTGACATGTATCATATGAGTCATGATGTAACAATCGCATTGCAATACTAGATAGTTTCTTTTTTTGTGGTAATACCAATAAGGCAGAGTTCACACAACATTTGGGTTGTATATCACCAGTAGGCATTAGAATACTGGAAAAAATGAATGCCGATGTATACTGTGTCATTGACTTTAATTGACTGAACATAGTCTACTAGTGAGTATGTTTCATCTATTTCCCAGACTTTTATTTTCCACGGTTTAAAGTACTTTTGAATCCCACAAAATTAAAGTGTACATTTGGAAGATAGAACAGGAATAATTTACTAGCAACTATTAAAGTTAACAGACCTGCCACAGGTATGTTACCATATGCCTTGTTGTATCTTATTGATGGCATTCCATTATCATAGTGACATGAAGCCAAATGTGTGAACTCTACGCCATAGGCGTTGATTGCATGTAGCTGTAACAAAGTGGCAAGTACTTTTTCAAATACAAGTGTAGCAGACCTTTTATTTGTACCAGTAACGTATTGAGTGACAGGCAGTGGACAGCTTTGAAATAATATTTTTTGTATTTCTTATGGCACAAAACTTTTTCTCAATAGGTCTTTAAAAATGTTGCTTAGTTTCTCTTCTACAGCCTCTTTATTTGCACATATAGGCTGGCTGCAATGTCCAGTTCACAGTGAAATGCATTAGAAGTGGCGCATTATTGGTTCAGTCTCTAGCCCTTATTTCAACTTTCCTGAACTTTCTATTAACCTGATAGAGATCTTTAGACTTTTGATCTGGTCACAAATCAGCTCAAAAGTCCAATCAGGATAGGAAAGATAAGGCAGCTTTTCTGTTGGATTTCACTGTGAACAAGACAATGCAACCTGTATATGTGCAATAAATAAAGGGGCTGTGGAGGAGAAAGTAAGCTAAATTTTAAATAAAGACCATGTAGAAGTAGAAAGTAGGAAAAAGGAAAATAAAAAATAAAGGTTGTCCATTGCCTTTAAGTATTATATTTACTTACAACTGACAACAAACCACATGTACTATGCCATGAAATAACAGCATATTGTGCTAAATGACAAACTAATCTCTATTGTTATATCTTCACATCCAGTCTACTGTATAGCTCTAGCCATTCTATTCTTTTTTCCAGTACAATGCCTTGCAACTTAATGGTAAAATACGTAACTTCAGATATATTAGGACATCCCTTAAAAGGAAACCCAGTAGTGTAAAAAAAAAACTGTCCTAATTTCTAATAAAGGTTAATTGTAGGTTTTTGCATTTATAAATAACAGAAGGGTTATTTCTTACTTTTTTAGCTTCAGAAAATCCTCTGCAGTCTCACCCTAGAAAAATGTATTCTGTAGGCTGAATTTACATGTGAGCTACAAAACTGTATGTAAAGGAACCCCATGGATAATAGAGAGGAAATTATTTTCCACTTTAAGAAGTTCCAGTTAATTTCATATCTTGGACAAACCCCATAAAAGAACAAAAGAGACCCCTTTCACCAATCACATATGTAAAAACCTGGTCTGGATATAATCAAACCTACAGATGTCGGAATCACTGTTCTCATCTTCACGTTGCACTGGGCATATATTTAAATGGGCAATGCTTGTCCTCATTTCTAGATGGTCTCTTTACTGCACGCTACTAATAAAGCATCTGTCCATGAAAAATGTTGCTATGCTTTCCTATGGGCTGTGCTGGTATTGCAAGTCTACCCAATTGAACTAAATACTGCAATACCAGACACATGACACACATGGCTTTATTTCTTCGAAAGCAGACCATTTTTTGGAATACTGAATAACCCTTTAAACACAATGCACTGAAAATACATATTAAAGGGGTACTCCAGTGGAAAACTTTTTTTTTTTTTTTATCAACTGATGCCAGAAAGTTAAACAGATTTGTAAATTACTTCTATTAAAAAAAATCTTAATCTATCCAGTACTTATTATCTGCTGAATACTACAGAGGAAATTCATTTCTTTTTGGAACACAGTGCTCTCTGCTGACATCATAACCACAGTGCTCTCTGATGACATCTCTGTCCATTTTAGGAACTGTCCAGAGCAGCATATGTTTGCTATGGGGATTTTCTCCTACTCTGGACAGTTCTTAAAATAGAGGTGTCAGCAGAGAGCACTGTGTTAGCAGAGAACTCTGTGTTCCAGAAAGAAAATAATTTCCTCTGTAGCATTCAGCAGCTAAGTACTGGAAGGATTAAGATTTTTTTAATAGAAGTAATTTACAAATTAGTTTAACTTTCTGGCACCAGTTGATTAAAAAAAGAAAAGTTTTCCACCGGAGTTCCCTTTAAGTGGCAGTGTAATGGTATTGTCACATGTGAATGATTTATTTGTAGAAAATCTGGGGCAAATATAGCAGTAGCTAAGTGGATGAGGTATAAAAACATCTCATTCAAACATCTCATTCACATATATGGTGTAAATTTTAAATCTGCACCAGTGTTGTGTCGAATACACCTTGGATTCATAGACAATATTTAACATTTCAAAAGGGAGAGGCAAAATCCGCAAAATAAATTTGTAGGTGTTGTGGATTTTGCAGAGGATATGTTGCAACTTCAGATTTAAGATGAAATGACTTTTTAATGGGAACATGTCATCACTTTCCTTCTGTCTGAACTACATGTCATCCGGTAAGTCCCTGATAGCTCTTCCCTGCCTCCGGCAACCTTAGATGTCTTACTATGCTTAAACAGAGAGAGATATCCATCAAGGCTGAAGGGGTGGGACGAAGCAGCCGGGGACTCCCAACTATGACTGTGGGTTCAGGTAGCATGAAAGTGATAACATAAGAATGCGACAAATTCGCATCAATGTTTGCAAGATTTGGTACAGCTCGTCCACCAAATCTGCAGCTTTTCTGTATCGTCCACCAAATCTGCAGCTTTTCTGTAATGTGTGACACTACCTTAAAGGGGTACTCCGCCCCTGGCATCTTATCCCCTATCAAAAGGATAGGGGATAAAATGTCAGATCACAGGGGTCCCGCTGCTGGGGACGCTGGGGATCGCCATTGCGGCACCCCGCCATCATTATTGCACAGAGGGAGTTCGCTCTGTGCGTCATGACGGGCAATACAGGGGCCGGAGCAGCGTGACTTCATGGCTCCGCCCCTCATGACATCACGTCCCGTCCCCTTAATGCAAGTCTATGGCAGGGGGCGTGATGACCACCACGCCCCCTCCCATAGACTTGTATTGATGGGGGCGGGCCGTGGCATCACGAGGGGCGGAGCCGTGATGTAACGATGCTCCGTCCCCTGTATTGCCCGTCATTACGTGCAGAGTGACCTCGCTCTGCGCAGTAATGATAGCGGGGTGCTGCAGCAGCGATCCCCGCGGTCCCCAGCAGCGGGACCCCGGCGATCTGACATCTTATCCCCTATCCTTTGGATAGGGGATAAGATGTCTAGGGGCGGAGTACCCCTTTAAAGATGTAGAACATTCGTTTACTAATTTAAGTCTGCTTTCAAAATATGCAGATAGAATGCTGCAGAACAGACTGTTTTCTATCATATTGATATATTTGTCTACCTGACTACCCATCTAGGCATTACTGTGTATAAAGCTGACTTGTTTTTATGTTAATAAATAGTAACTTTTTGTTTACTTTCAAGTATCCTAGAAGTGAGTTGATCCTTTTTAACAGCATCTCAAGTAGAAGTTTTAGCAATTTGCACACTATACAATATAATTGTACACAAGGGTGTATTTGGATAGAAAGGATTTGCAAACTCATGTTTATTTAGTGCATGCTACTGAATATTCTTTATCTATCTATTTTTTAGTCATATTTTTGTGGGGGCTTTTATGTGTTTATAGCTCATATGTCCATCAAGTTGAACCAAGGAGGTTAAGGGAAGAGCTTTGGGTAGATGAAGGGGAGGGGATGTGAGGGGAGGGCATAGTTATTGGTAAACTTGGCAATTGCATTTTTTAACCTTCCATTGTTATTATAGCATCACCATATTCCACAATGCTGGGCACAGACCAGCTTGGCTAACTTTTGGAGTACCGTAGTATTTTGCATCCTATTAAAAGAGAAAATAATAAACTATTTTGGTGATCAGTGCCTAAGAACAGTAAAAGTGTTCTATTTTTTATTAATTTTTTTAATTCATGGAGGAATCACCCTTAAATGGGCACTGTCATTAACTTTTTTTTTTTCTAATATGTTGTAGTACTGATGTACTAAAACATATTTCATATATACTTTAATCATTTTTTTGTAATTAAAATACTTTATTTTAATGTTGAAATCCGGCCACTAGGGGTCTCCCTCCTAGTGGCCCGGCTGCAGCCTGCTGTGACGTCACAGAGGAATTCGGACCAATCCCAGCTGGGCATCGGTCCGAATTCAGTCAGGCTGTGCTCTCTCCCCGCTTGTCAATCAGACAGGCGGGAGCGAGCACTATGAACTATGAGGATGCGCGCAGGCTCCCTGGCCTCGCACGCCGGCCTCGGCTCCCGGTGTGAGGTATGGGGACGGATGGCGTGTGTGTGTGTGGCAGGGTTCGGGGAGGGGGATGTGCGGCAGGGTGCCTCCATTTGTTTACCCACCACAACTCCCAGCATGCCCTGACAGCCAATAGATGTCAGGGCAAGCTGGGAGTTGTAGTGGTGAAACAGCTGGAGGCACCCTGTATAGATGAACTAATGGCAGAAGTCAGCCCCCCAGCAGGCATCAGTGATGTTGTGCCTGCTGGGAAAGTCTGCCTGGTAATTGAGCACACTATCAGGCAGACAAAAAGGCATATTTAAAATAGTAACAAAAAATTTAAAGGCAGGGAGGGGGTTAGGAATAGATGGGCAATAGGCAGGGACAGAAAAAAAATATAGGATGTTGGGAGCTACTCTTTAAGGTATGTTCACACAGCAGAATGTCTGTGTGGAATTCCACAAGGACATTCTCACTGCAGCAGAGCCCCATTAACTTCAATGGGATTTTGCTGCACTGTGCACATGGTGGAATTTCCGCTGCAGATGCTTCTGCAAAAAGAATAGACATATCTATTCTCTCTATGGATTTTGCTTGGCAGTGCATTGCTGTCTATGAGACAGCACACTTCCGAGTGGCCCTAGCATCCACCAGATTATTCAAATGTGTTTTCTGGGCAGACATTCCTCACATTTTCCTAACGTGTAAACTTACCCTTAGTTGGGTTACTTCTTTTGAATCAACTAAGCTTTGATGGGGTTCCAGTCTTCTAGCTTGGTTTCGTATTCCTTGTGCAAAGTAATGTAACTCTGTATATTAATCAGGCCGGTAGATCATACAACAATATCAGGATGCAAAAATGGTTGTTAATGTTAGGATTGCTTTGTACTTTAGATCAGCATTTATGTTTATTTTCCTTTTAGGTATATGTTTTGTATGGATGTCATTCTGAATGGTGGAAGTATTCTTATCTATATTGTGGGATTGGAGTAGCCTGATTTTGCCTTCTTTGTAATGTCCTCTGTACTTTCTCTTGTCTTCCTGCTTCCTCGCCATGGAAACCAAAGGAGGCAGAGTGGGGGCTATACACAAGGTGTCATCCGGCCCTGCTCACCTCGGGAATGTCCTTCAGAGGACAACTTGTCACAAGCCGTCAAAAAAGACAGTGGCTTTGTGGTCTCCGAACATCTGGCAGCACTGCACAGGAAGCTGAGGGGGTGTCATTAATTGTGATGAAATAATTTAAACCATCAGGAATAAATGAGGCTGTTAAACTAAGTTCAGATTCCATTTTCTGCACACACATGTGTCTAGCAGCCAGCCCGGAGTATTAAAAGGGGGGGGGGGGGGGGGGGAAGCTAGCGTATAACTGAGAACATAGTTATTCAAATAAGTGATGGCTTTCCAGGCCTCCGTGTAACAATGTAAGGAGTTGTCTCTGATAAAGTAAACTTTTTTTTCAGTAGAGGAGGCTGCTCATTGTTACAATCTTAGTCTAGAAATTATGTTACCCCTGGGGAATCTAACTTGCATCTTTCAGGCAGCATCAAAAGTTCACAGAATCATTATAAGGCCATGTTCACACAATGGATTATTTTTTTTTATCTGGAAATGCAGATTAGCAGTTTCATATGCAGCAGATCTACTCATGGATTCACTCAGTTTCCACATGAGACTCAGTTAATGACCTATCACTTTTTTTTTTTTGGGGGGGGGGGCATTTTAAAGCGGACTTGTCAGCAGAATAATAGGGGTATGAATACACATATAGATAGATAGAGCTGGAAATCAGGATTGTGGCCATACTTTTTAATTTTAACATTTATCTTGGTGGGATATGAGCCTTTTTGTTTTTGCTCATATGAGACTCGAGTATCCAGGGGGCATTCCCCAACATGGAAAAAGTCCAGAGTCAGCTAGCCCATGTCCTATTTATCTAGTAGCTGTCAATCAAACAGTTAAGGTGGATGCAAGCGGCCATGGGTGCTGAATAAGAGGAGATGGGCTGGACTTGCCTGGGCTCTTTCCGTGCTGGGGAACACCCTCTAGGCACTTGAGTCTCATTTATACATTAACATAAAGATCTAGATCTCGCTGAGGGAGAGAACTGTAGAAATAAAAAGGATATGCCTAGAATCCTGATGACTAGCTATGGGCTTATTTACACCTGAGTTTCCCTGCTGACCGTTCTGCTTTAGGGTGTATTCACACATACAGTATCCTGCACATATTTGATGCACAGGATTTGAAGCTGCAGATTTTATGTTGCAGATTTCAATGTAAATTAGTGAACTCTGCTTTAAATCTACAGCTGCAAATATTTGATGTGCAGGATACTGTAAGTGTGAATAGACCCCTAAAGCGTACCTGTCAGATCCCACCAAAAAATGTATTAATAATTAATATGTTACTCAGTATCTAATCCTGACCATGTACATCTAATTTTTATGCCTCTATCACCTATATTTATTATAAAAATCCCTCTTTCCATTAGCTCACAGTGTTAGAAATCCTCTCAGGGAAGGGGGCGGGTCCCTCCCTTGTGGTGGTGGGAGGTGATTGGTGTTTCTGCTAATGCAGCCTTGTCCATGAGTTATCTCTTGTCCATGAGTTATCTCTTGTCTTGCCTCAAGAACGAGGCTGATGCTGCAGCAGGTTTGGGGACCCCTATTGGTGGGTAAATATAAAAAATGTAAAATGTAAACAATCATATTACAAAAGGTCTTTATTTTCATCAGTAACAACATCAAAAGTTTTTGGATCTGACAGTGTCCATTTAGTAGGGGTTTCATACACAGTGTTTTGTGGTGGTTTTTGTGTTGCAGTTTTTCTCTCTTTTTTGAAATATTAAGGAAGGACTTGTACTTCTACTTCCTGATGGATCTTTTGCTGCCTGTATTTTTCAGATCTTTATTCAGTATATCACATCTTTTCAAAATACACCATGCACCATGTATGGTTTTTCTGCCATTTTGTCCATAGGTTTCTCTACAGGACTTTCAACACACCTTCAACGTGTCTGAAAAACCTCTTCAAATTGATTGCATTATTGTGGATGTTGACTTTCCCATTAAAGTCAATGTAAATAATCCCCACTGATTCTGCAACGTTTTATACACCACAATTTAGGTTTTTTTCCTGTGGTGTGTAATTTTTTTCAAAATCTTAGCCACTTTCCTGACACTGTAAATGGTTTTTCTCAAATAAATTCCACTTTGGTGAATCTGTAGCCTTGTTTGCTACATATGTCCCTAACCTAGGGTGAGTTTCTGCTGCCACTTAAAATATTTTCTTATAGGTAAATGAAATGTAAAAGGTTTACAATATGCTGCTTTCTCATATTTTAATCTCCAGAAAAATGAAGTTATAAAAAATTCAGTAATTGTTTATTTTTCTGATAACACAGTCATGGCCGTAAATGTTGGCACCCCTGAAATTTTTCAATTTTCACAGAAGAGAATTGCAATAACACATGTTTTGCTATACACATGTTTATTCCCTTTGTGTATATTGGAACTAAGCCAAAAAGGGAGGAAAAAAAGCAAATTGGACATAATGTCACACCAAACTCCAAAAATGGGCTGGACAAAATTATTGGCACCCTTTCAAAATTGTGGAAAAATAAGATTGTTTCAAGCATGTGATGCTCCTTTAAACTCACCTGGGGCAAGTAACAGGTGTGGGCAATACATAAATCACACCTGAAAGCAAATAAAAAGGAGAGAAGTTCACTTAGTCTTTGCATTGTGCGTCTGTGTGTGCCACACTAAGCATGGACAACAGAAAGAGGAGCAGAGAACTGTCTGAGGACTTGAGAACCAAAATTGTGAAAAAATATCAACAATCTCAAGGTTACAAGTCCATCTCCAGAGATCTAGATTTGACTTTGTCCACAGTGCACAACATTATCAAGAAGTTTGCAACCCATGGCACTGTAGCTAATCTCTCTGGGCATGGATGGAAATGTGTCAACACAGGATAGTTCGAATGGTGGATAAGCAGCCCCAAACAAGTTCTGAAGATTTTCAAGCTGCCCTGCAGGCTCAGGGAGCATTAGTGTCAGAGCGAACTATCCGTTGATATTTAAATGAAATGAAACGCTATGGCAGGAGACCCAGGAGGACCCCACTGCTGACACTGAGACATAAAAAAGCAAGACTACATTTTGCCAAAATGAACTTGAGTAAGCCAAAATCCTTCTGGGAAAACATCTTGTGGACAGATGAAACCAAGATAGGGCTTTTTAGTAAAGCACATCATTCTACTGTTTACCGAAAACAGAATGAGGCCTACAAAGTAAAGAACACAGTACATACAGTGAAATATGGTGGGGGTTCAATGATGTTTTAGGGTTGTTTTGCTGCCTCTGGCACTGGGTGCCTTGAATGTGTGCAAGGCATCATGAAATCTGAGAATTACCAACGGATTTTGGGTCGCGTTGTACAGCCCAGTGTGAGAAAGCTGAGTTTGCGTCCGAGATCTTGGGTCTTCCAGCAGGACAATGACCTCAAACATACATCAAAAAGCACCCAGAAATGGATGGCAACAAAGCGTTGGAGAGTTCTGAAGTGGCCAGCATTGAGTCCAGATCTAAATTCTATTAATCACCTCTAGAGAGATCTTAAAATTGCTGTTGGGAAAAGGTGCCCTTCCAATAAGGCTGGGTTCACATATATCAGTCGTCCGGCACAGTTTCCCTCCGGCGTGCACCGGAGGGAAACTGATGCTAGAACTGATCCCATTCATTTGAATGGGACAGTTCACAATCATCCAGCATCTCAATTTTGACGCCGGATGGTTGGACATGCCGGAGGGCACCGGACAGGGGAATGCAGCTTGCTGCGTTCCCCTGTCCGCTGCCCAGATACAATGGACGCCGCATGCCATACAACTGATGACAAGTTGTCATCAGTTGTGGCATCAGTTGCGTCGAGATTTAGGCTGAGTTCACCTATGCCGGATGCCGGACATATGTGAACCCAGCCTAAGAGAGACCTTGAGCAGTTTGCAAAGGAAGAATGATCCAACATTCCGACTGAGAGGTGTAAGAAGCTTATTGATGGTTATAGGAAGCGACTGATTTCAGTAATTTTTTCCAAACAGTGTGCAACCAAATATTAAGTTTGTCCAGACCATTTTTGGAGTTTAGTGTGACATTATGTCCAATTTGCTTTTTTCCTCCCTTTTTTGGTTTAGTTCCAATACACACAAAGGGAATAAACGTGAATATCAAAACATGTTACTGCAATCCTTTTCTGTGAGAAATACTTCATTTTCTAGAAAAATTTCGGGGGTTGCCAACATTTACAGCCATGACTGTATATATATTATGGTAGAAATTGTAAGGATTTAAGGAGAATCACATGGACAACAGCATAAAATGTTACTAGTGTTGAGGCTATAATTATAGCATAATATAATTAAATATCTATTATATAAGCAGAATATTAGTGTAGCCACCAGCGGTGGAGAAGCCATTGTCCCAAAGGAAGGAACAGCTAAGCCACTGAAAAGAAAGAAAGGCTTCAGGAGGAATCACCGATTGCTGTAATTGTGTCTGTATTTTAACAACCTTTCACAGCTAGGACAACTGGATTATGCTGCAGGCTCAAGACTTTGTTATTCAGGAGGGCATGTGTATTTGTTTGTGCTGGTGGAAAGAATTCTAGTTTCCAGGCTGAAAGACTCCTTGCTCCTGCAATACAGGACAAATATATAGAATTATTCCTATTGTAGGATTATTATTATGTACCAATATTATTATGTAGCTATATTAATAAAGTCCTGACATGTATTTATGTAATTGGACAACATACATATAGATAATCAAATAGTCATAAATAGGCCCCATGACCTATTTCTTTATCCCCCAACTTTCTAATATCTCGTGAATGGTGCTCAATGTGTATGTATAACATTTAAAGTTTATATTTATTTGTCGTGTACTTAATCATTTATTTTTTTAATTAACTTTTTTACTCATATGTATATATTCCTTTGTTCATGTGTTTATTTACCAGCATTCATGTCTTATATACATTTGTCTCGAAAACCAAAGTGTTATTGGAGCATATAACTACATACCATTGCCCCTTATTCTTAGTATGAGCAAAAAATGTAATATGTGTGACTGTCTCTATTTAGCCATGTCTTGAGTTAGCCATTTGCAAGACATTAGCAGTGTTTTCCTTTAACTGTCCTACCTCTGCCTCTGTGGACTTACATGGACTCTGTATTCTGGATCTATTTAAAGGGCTTATCCAGGAATAAAAAACTGAGCTTATTTATTCCAAAAATAGCACCACACTGTCCTCAGGTGGTTCCCTATTCACTTTAATGGAACCAAGCTGCAATACCACACACAACCTGAGGTCAGGTGTGGTTCTTCTTTTGCAAGAAATCAGCTCTGTTTTGTTTCTTTAATTTCAATATCCCCTTTAATTGTTTCTTTTAGAAAAAAAAAAGTTGGAGTATCCGTACATTGGCGCATTTAAAGCCACACCTTTCTCCATGAAGACATTCCCTTGTTTTATCCACACATCTTTTATCCTTGCCATATATGCCCTAGCTAGAGTTTAAAGCACATTTTACAACAATATTGAGTCCTCCAAAAATTGATAAATCTCTCCCAATATTTTTTTATTAAAAAAATGCAGCAACACAAATAAAAAAATAACTGGATCCAGGTAAAACATCTTTAATTTTTAGTATTAAAACATAGTCCATATGACATGTACAGATGCGCACCATGACTGACACATTTCAGTCCTCAGACCTTAATCATAGACCCATCTGGATCCAGTTTGCTGAAATCTGTGTTGCTGCTGTATTAGTTTACTATTTCAGGCCATTGCTCCAGACCATTTGTGCAGGGGTCTACCCGGAAGAGGATGAGAGCTGGTTTTGGTTTTTGTGTTTGTTGTGAATAACAACCTGTCAGGTGAACCAGGTTCAAAGTCTCATAAAAGATCCAATCCACAACAGACTGATCATATATTTGCTGAACATATTTGCACTGCACAATAATCGTGAACGGGTCCTTCATATATCCATAAGTTACAAAGCAGTTGTGTCACATTAAAAGCCCAAAAATAAAGTCTGGATTGTTGTACTGTACCCTACTGCACTTCTTATAACTAAAGCCAAGAACACATCAAAATGGAAAAACTTCTTATACTCTTCCTTGTTGTATGCATTACTGTGCTTTATTGCAGCAGGACTGTCACGTATGAATTTTAAATGATATCATTTTGTTCTAGACTTAAGATTTAAGCACGGCAATGGTCATTTCCCGAGTTCTTTACCAGCGTCGCAACATGTAAGCAGCAGGACCCTATTTCCATTGAATAGGCCCACATGTTTATTGTTATAGAAAATTAGATTTACTAGTGCAGTAAAGAAGTCAATTTATATGATGCTCATAAAATATTTGCATTATTAGTATTTTTTTCAATCCTGGCAACAATGAAATCACAGCACCAGGGCCTTGTGGGAATTCTTTTTTTCTCGTGTTGCTTGGACACTTTTTTGCTGTTTAAAAGTTAATTGAAGCCTTTGTTCTGGTGCATTTTGGGAGTGGAAATATGTGATATTTTAGGAATTAAGAACATATGGACATTGTGTGCAGCCCACAAATCTGTACACATCAAAAGAGATATGTTCCCTGCATCGGTTGAAAAGGTGTGCATGAGTGTAGTCTGTTAGCTGGTTATATGTACAGAAGAGTAGGGGTAAAAAATCTTGCTTTTTCTTTCAATTACCAAGATTTAAAGTTACTCCCCAACATATATTTTTTTATTTTGAAGTATGTTTTTTATTTTTCCTTTTTTTTATTTTGAAGTTTTTTTTATTAGTAACATTTAGCATACATGTAAAGCAATGTTCACACAGTGTATTTTCAGGCAAATCTTATAAACAAAATAAAAAATGAAGGTGTCCATAAAATTGTGGAAATTTTATGTCCGTATTTTTGAAAATGAATGCCCTCTATGAAAGTCTATGGGAAATGGGTTTCTATGCACACAATATATTTAAAAAAACGTGGATTTTTCCTGTCGATGTAAATAAGTGACTTGTCACTTTTTTACGAGAATGCAAAACATGCGACTATTTTTATATACTATGTACACAGACAACCACTTTCCCCTAGACTTTAATAGAGTGTATTCATTTTCAAAATTTGGACATGAACGTTTCACGATTTTACAGAAATTTTTTTTTTCTTTTATAAAATATGCCTGAAAATACACTGTTTGTACATGGCCTTAGCACAAGCTTTATATGAAATGTTTTGGAATAATGAATAGGGATGAGAAGTTATAATTGTAACTTTTTTTCCTCATAAAATTTATAAATATAATTTAAAGGAGAAATGCGGCGCAAAACATTTACCTTCCCTTATGCCCGGGCTGCAAAAACTAAAAAAACTAAAACTTTAACTCCCCTTCCTACATTCCGCCTGTTGCGCCGATATTGGCATCCGTATCCTCCGGTGATGCTCGGCTCCTTGCTTCTTAGGCTCGGAATGTCACACTGCAGTCAGGGTATCGCCAGTCGCAGTGATGTCCCACCTCAACTGGTGATAGGCTAAGTGCACTGTCATTTAAGGAGCCTGGGCAGCTGGGAGAATGCAGGGTCCAATAACCCACAGACATCCTTAGTATTTAATTTTTCGGAGGACAGGTAGCAGATATAAAGTATGCTAAAAAATGTGATGAACTTTTATACAAGGTCATTTTGTTTTGATACACTTCCATTCCTGTCCCACATCATACATCTTCATTGCTGATAGCTGGAAATAAACCCAAATTATTGTGTTATCAACAGCAAGTGTCAGGCAGTCCAGAGAGAGCAGTTTACCTCCTTGTTGTAGGATCCCACATGCTGTATTTTACTGCGTATGTTGCTGCGTATTTGCTGCTGTATCTTGTCCTACCCATTAAAGTCAATGGGTAGCAAAATCAGCTGCAGTAAATCACAATAAGTGGGACCCTACCCTAAAATGCCATCGTCCCTCTGACTTAATGCCCTGATACCATGGACAGAGGGAGAAGGTGTTCCTTATCATCTAATGTAGGCAACCAAACTTACCATCTTTGTATTTCTATTTAAAGGGTACTCCGCTGCTCAGCGTTTGGAACAAACTGTTCTGAACGCTGGAGCCGGTGCTGGGAGCTTGTGACATCATAGCCCTGACTTGCATTTAGGGGGCTGGGTGTGACATCATGAGAGTGCGGGGCTAAGATGTCACGAGCTCCCGGTGCCGGCTCTAGCGTTCGGAACAGTTTGTTCCAAGTGCTGAGCAGCTGAGTACCCCTTTAAGTTATGCCAGAGCTTTCACTAACAGGTATAATACACAGCAATACAGACATATGATGGTGTTTTATTGAATAGTCTTATAGAAAAATGTATTATAATCGATAAATAAATAAAAAAAAACTGTTTACATTCTATATTATGGCTAAATGCAAATATTTGGTATTGCTGCTATTCTAAAGAAGTGTTATAACTATCCTGATATTTTTTTCTGCATGGTAAATGGCATTAAAAATATGGCAGAATTGTTTTCTGTTTCTCTCGCTTCCCAAAAAGACTAAATAAAAAGTGATCACAAGTTGTATGTACTCCAAAATGGTACAAATAAATTCTACGTGTTGTACCTAAAAAAAAAAAGCGTAGTAATATTTTTTTTTTTTTTTTCCAAAAATTCATTTTTATGCAAAAATAGTCAAACAAAAAAATCGACAGTTTATAAATGTGGTATTGCCGTAATAATGCATCACATTATATGTACCCCAAAATAGGGCTATTAAAAATTGGAACCCATCCTGCAAAAAACAAGCCCCCACATGGCTATGTCAATGAAAGAATAAAAAAAAGTCATAGCTTGAGATAAAAACATTTAAAACATTGCTGAATCCTTAATGCAAAAATTGGCTGCATCCTTACGGGGTTAAAAAGGTGTCTGTTTCCAAATTGGTAAAGAACCTGAAAAAGGTGCCGTTTAACATGAGCAAGAGAGTAAAAGTCGGACAAGCAACTAAATGGAAAAACATTCTAAATATGTTATTTCCTCTTCGCCTGCAGCTACGGGGTGGTACAATGTTTGCTTGTGTAGTATAGAAAGGGACCTTTGTAAGATCCAGTTTATAGAACTTCCAGAGTGGTCTAAAAAGTGTTATATGATTGTTAACAAATAAAAGCACCCAGCCATTTAGCAATAAAGAGAAAAGCATTGTTAAAATAGTTGGAATGGGGCTTATTTCATGTTTTAAAAATATACATCTCAGCTAACACCTGTATTTCTTTGCACTGAATATGTTGCACACAGAAATGACAGGCATGAGACCGGACACATACAGATTAAAATAAGCCAGAATAAATGAGTTGATTTTATGATCTTTGCATTATATGTGTTGGGATATTGCTACCATATATCTGTCATTATCACACTGTTGGAAATATTAATAATACCATATCAGGGGCTGTGGCATGTGTGTGGGTTGCAGGGAGCTAAATGGATCAGTTACAGCAAAGGGAATTTTTTTGTCACCAAGCAAGTGACCTTGTTGCCTTTAGCCATCAATCAGAGTGTAACTGTGCGCTGCACTGGAAAAAGGAAAATGTGGACTGGTTGGTACAGGATGAGGACTGGTTGGTATAGGATGGCTGCTTGATACATGAGACTTCAAAAGATAGCTATCATTTAGTTTAAATGGGCACTGTCATTTGCAAAGACTTTTCATATGTCCGAGCGGCATCAAAAGTTTTGATTGGCAGGGTTGTGAGTGTTCAGACCTCAGCCGGAACGAGCCGGGAGAAGTTTGCAATAAGCATGTTCTCTCCCGACTCAGTGATATGTAATCAAGACAGTTTTAATCTAAGCTTATGAGAGTGTCTCGATCATGTGACACAGAGCAGGGAGGGAACACTGCCACCGATCAAAACTTTTGACATGTTGCTACGGCATGTCAATAGTTTTTTAAGTTATAGGCATACTTTCAACTTTAGACATGGCACATGTCAGAAGTTTTGAGTGGTTGGGGCATGGGTGCTGAGACTATCACCAGTCATTTAAATATAGGGGGAGAAGTGCTCGACTGAGCTCTGTGCCCACTCCATTCTGATGGACTCTAGTTAGCTCTCTGAGTAGAGCTGCATGTTCAGTATAAGGAGCCATAATAATTCTACGAGTCTGTATACTGCACCTTTAAGAAGCGCTGATTAGTAAGGAAGGGTCACTTTTGCCCCCTATGTGTAGCAGTCAGTGACAGTCCCAGCAGCCAGACCCCTACTGATCAAAACTTCCAACATTTCACTATGGCATTTCAAAGGTGTGTTTTTTTTTTGTTTTTTTTTTAAATGATGGGTGCCATATAAAGCTTCACTGTCATTTGATTTAGTGTTCTTTATCAGCCTATAACTCTCGATCGCAGTGGGTCTCAAGAGTGAGACCCAGTGTGATCTAAACTTTTGATATGTCTGCACAACTTTTCAAAAGTTTTAACAAATGACAGTAATGCTTTAAAGGAGTTGTCGCCGACATGGCTGCTTTCTTATAGTATTGCTGTCCTCTAATGTGGCATTTTGATCCCCTAAGGCCCCGATGCCCCTCTTCCCCTGTATAGTTTTAGAAATAAATTACAATGTACAGGCTGAGTGGCACCTCTTACATCTGTTTCTTTTTCCCTGTGTGCAGAATTTAGACATAGGGGTTTTCCGTGACCCTTCTATGATACAGATACACTTTTCTAGATTTAATTGAGAGTCAAGCATGTTTGTCCTTTTTTTAAAGTGGCTAGACTGGGCTAAAAATGTACTAAGCTGCTGTGAGCTGTTGCTGCTGCCACTTTTAGACATAAAAAGAAATCGCCAGGCAACCCTCCTAAACTCCTCCAGAACTTGCCACTCTGCAGGCCCCTGTGTCCTCTGTTTGGAATGGTAGCAGTAATATGACATATACAGAGTATAACATCTACTCATCATCGTGTTCTTTTAGCTTTTCTAACACCCTTTTTTTTATATTAATATGCAGGTGAAAAATCCCATGCATATTAAGCTTTTGTTAAGTGTTTTTAGCTACGCTAATGGTTTTCTTTGTGTTTTTGGGCATCATATATAAAAGCCTGTGGAGAAAAAGACAACAAAAAAGGTTATATCTAAAACATGCTGCCACAACTCCTAAAAAGCTACAAAAACACACACAAAAAAAACAAAAAAAAACAAATGCTGTGTCTGTAGATGATGTAATATTTTACTAAAGACTTTAAATCAAACAGAGAAAACAGATAAATCTTGTGCATGAAACTACCTGACCGGCACTAGTGGGTATAAGCAGTGGCACAATTCAAACAGCCTTGAATGGACTGTAACATACACCCATATCTATCAGTCTGTCTAAAACCAAAACTGTCTTGTTTTGTCCATAATAACCAATCACAGCTAAGTAAAATAAATGTGGAGCTGTGATTGGTTGCTGTAGACATAACGTGACAGTTTTAGTTTCAGGCAGATTCATAAAACAATAATTCCTTATTCAGGCACTAAAGTATATTTCGCAGGTTGGTAATAATGCCACCAGGGTAATTGGAAAATATATACAACCACCAGATTTTAGATTTATAGCATTCATTTTAGCAAATAATAATTTTATGACAAAACTTAAATCCAGATAGAAAATCCTGCACTCACCATGTCCATTGCTGGGTGTTTGCCACTGAGCCCCGTCTACTCCTTTCACCTTCCTCTTCCTTGGAACCTCTATAGACCCAGCGATGGACATGGTGAGTACAGGATTTTCTATCTGGATTTAAGTTAATTTACAAACTATGTTCTGATTTATCTGTGCACCTCCTCCACCATCCATATTCAAGTTGGAATTGCTTCCACTGGAACCCTCCACTTTTTTGTTACCGATGTGAACTGTGCCTCCCCTACTCTTTTCTACTTGCAATTTTATGACATAGCAGTACATTCTTGTAAGGAATTCATATACGGAACGGCACTCAATTTACTTTCCAGTAACTACAAAACAAATCTATCTATCCATCACATATCTATCTATCTATATACACAGCGAGTAGAGGCAGAACTTCCATACAATGTGCTTGTGCAGCTGGTGCAAGCGGCGCCAATCGCAGCCCAGGTCGCTGGCCGAAGTAGTAGTAGACAGGAAAATAAATGCGTCCCGCAGCACTCCAATAAAGTGAAAACGAAAAGGCTTATTTCCTCATGGAAAGGATGCGGAGCATCCTTTCCATGAGGAAATAAACCTTTTCGTTTTCACTTTATTGGAGTGCTGGGGGACACATTTATTTCCCTATCTATCTATATTATATAAATAATAATAAAAATATACATAATCTTCACCACCAATACTTCATATGGTAGTGGTAAATCTATGTTTACAAGTAAGAGTTGTGCTGCAGTCACTAATATATGATCATTGTGCAGGTCACAGTAAGCTTTTAAATTGTGATGTGTAAAATGAGTGAAATGGAAAAATGATGAAACTGGAATGTAATCAGAGAGACGATGAACAAAGGCATATATAAAGAGAAAGCCTTAATGTGCACCTCCATTCCTGTTGGTTCACCCTCCCTGGACAACAAGGCACCACACTTGCTTGTTCTCTCCAACCTATCTGTTGGAGAGGAATGACCCACAGGTTGGTGTCCTGCTCTCTAGGGTTCTATTCCTATTGGTGATGGGGAGTGTTTTTGCTCACATGTTGAAATATTTTGTAGAGTACACATTTTGTTGTAGACACTTAGGTAATGTATATCCTTGGTCCTTTGGAGCAAGTTGAGTATATCATTTACTATGCACTCACTGAATGTTCTTAGCAGAGATAATATTTAATGACCCTCTCCTTTTTCCCTTTGCCAGCTCAGTCTGGATGTCATTAGATGTTTGGTGTGTCCTTTAGTACATGATAGAAATCACTTACATCTGCCTATTGTTTTTTTTTTCTTTATATAACCTGTTCCATTGAATGTCTGTTATGGATTTCCAGCAAATTGGATGCTAGCCATGTAACTGGAATGGCTGATACAATACTACAGTGATGAGGTATAGATTGTTTAAAAGTTTAGTTTGTGTAGGAAAAGCTATTACATTTAGAAGACGGAGCACATACTTCTTTTATTTCTTTGTATAATGCATTAAAAATAAAGATGTATCGGACACGGCTTGTTGTGTGAGACAGAGCCGAGCGTCAATCGAAATCCTGATAGAGGATTGTAGATTAACCTGTAGCCTTACTTTTGCTTTGGTATATTCATAAAAGTATGTTTAGTTGCCTTGTTGTGTACACATGCTTGTCCAGTACTTTCCAGCATAACATATATATATATTAACAGAATATTAGACCACGTATGGCTAGCTTAAGCGTTAAGTCAAAAATAATGTAGTAAAAAATGAAGGATGTATTCATTCATTTTGAGCTAAAGAGTGAATGGATGCCTCCCCCTTCTCGAAAGGGAAGTTGGAAAAGTGCAGGCATAGACTATTTATATATTTTTTTTATATCCTGCACCTTGTTGTCAAGGCAGGGTACTACATAAATAGCCCTCATCTTACCCCTCATGGCATTTTACCTGCATAACACAGCACTTGATAAAGCAGTAGTGTTAAACTACTTTTTTTGATTGGAGGTGGAGAAGTGCAGGTAGGTAAGTGACCATTTGGGGGTGCGTGTCAAGGTATACAGCCAGTGAAATGACGGTCTATGAAGAAAAAAGCATGATCGCACTCACCCAGGAAGAATAAAATTCCTCTTTATTGAAAAACTTCTTTAAAACATTCTGATGCTCAGGTAGAGAGGTGCGGTCAGCATCCCGTGACTGACCAACTGAGGCGAGGCAATGTTCCTTTCACGGTTCTGCCCGCTTTATCAAGCCTCGAGGCTCTCTAACTGAGCACCAGAATGATTTAAAGAAGTTTTCCAATGAAGAGGACCTTTTATTCTTCCCGGGTGAGTGCGATCATGATTTGTTTCTTCATAAACCATCATTCAAACTTACACTGTCTTAAGTAGTTATTTAACAAAGGGACACAGTGATTTGGTTGTTGTGGGCTAAGTTTGGCTAAGGTTGCAATCAGACCAATGAGTGAGCTTATTCTCTTCCAGAGACCTTTCCTGAAAACAGAGATCTACCCTAGTCACTAATGAGAGTAGGTCATCACAACCTGCCAAATCATTCTTAATCTGGCCAGACAGTCCTTAAAGTGGTATTCTGGGCAAAAACATCTTATCCCCTATCGAAAGGATAGGGGATAAGATGTATGATCACGGGGGGCCCGCCGCTGGGACCCCCGCGATCTCCCTGCAGCAGCCCGCATTCTATGCGTAGCTGTGTCTGCAGTTTCGGAAACCACCGGGCTTCTGAGATGGGGACATGACGTCATGCCATGCCCCCTCTATTCATGTCTATGGGAGGGGGCGTTGCGGCGGGTCCCCGCGATCAGACATCTTATCCCTATCCTTTTGATAGGGAATAAGATGTTTTTGCCCGGAATACCCCTTTAAGAATAAGTCACCATCGATGCCTCACAATTTCATGCTAAATGTAAAGCCAGGGTGTGAGGATTGATAACATATTAATTGACCTTAAAGGTCTCTATTATTAAGGCACAACAAAGCAGAGGTTGCAGAAATGGTCCAATCTGGTTCCACAAAAAATCGCCAGCAGGGTCATTCCACAGCTACCAGGGTGAAACCAAAGTTAGAGCTCACAGACTGAAGTGTATATTACACTGGTTGATAAACCCTCCCACCGACTTTAGGATCCCCATCATACAGTGCTGGAAGATAAGGCATAGACTGGAAGATCAAGAACCTGTAATATATTTTTCTGGCATGATGCTTCTTAGCCCTCTTTTTCAGTAAGTTCACAAGCATCTACAGATGGGGTATAAACCAGCTGTACTGTTGGAATCCATTACTTGCTGATATTGTTATGGTCATGTACTGGATATCTGGATTCTATAAGCTTTAAAGGGGTACTCCACTGGCCAGTGTTCAGAACATTTAGTTCTGAACACTGTGTGTGCGCTGACCATCATGCTCCCTCCCATAGACTTGCATTGAGGGGGCATGGCGTGACATCACGAGGGGGCGTGGCTTACCCCTGCAGCGCACACACATCGTTTGGAGCTAAATGTTCTGAACACTGGCCACACGAGTACCCCTTTAATCCATTTGGCTTTAGCAAAACTGGGGTGCCGTGTCTTAGAGAACCTCTGGTCTTCACCTTTAACACCCTGAAGAAGTTATTGCTGCAGAAAGATCCTCAGGTCACTTTCGCCAAAATAGTCACAAATGGGTGGCATTATAGATGAGGTAATGGTGGCATAGTCAGGAACAGAGCCAAAAGTCTTTACCAGGAGAACAATCACGATTTAACAGGCCAGAGGACAAGATGGGAGTGTATTACGGAAAAAAAAAAAAGTGCCAGAGCCAGGCACAGAACAACAGGTACTAGAAGAGCAATCCAAGGGATGAAGCAAAGGCAATATTTAGGAACAAGGCCTCGGTCTGTGTGAGGGACAGTCGGGAGTCAAATCAGATACAGTGGCACATGGAACAAGAGCCAGAACAGAGAATTATTCACAGGCAATCAGCAGGCAAAAAATGGTTTCTCTTTAATCATAATCTAGCAATGGGTGACTTAGCAACCCCATGCTGTTGAGCATCCTGAGTGTGAGATATGTGGCCTAATCCAGGAGAGGACAGGAACAAGAGAGGAAGAAGCATCCAGTTGCTATGTTGCCATTTCCAGGGTATACAGCCAATTGTCAGGATGCGTTTTTGGAGCTGGGCAAGGTAACAAAAATAAAAGAGCTATCACGATTAATAGTTATTGTTTTCCAGATTTTGAAATGCAATGTACAGGAGGACACATTGAAAATCCCATGTTATGCTTGTTACATTTTCCTTGTAGAATGAAATCCCGTTTACAGCTGTTTTGCACAGACAGCAGTTCTGAAAAACGTTGTAAGTGTGGTTATCTTCAAACCAAAACCTTTCCCGAATACCAGACCTTGTTATGACACCCATCTGCTGTAGCTTTAGTTCTCTGGCTGGGTGAGGTTCCAATTCAGCTTCTTTCATTCCTTTTAACTCACTGTTTGTTTTAACAGCTACACTATCTGGCAGGGATTATCATCCAGGCTGTTACACTGCCATGTATGCATTGCATTTTTTGTGTAATTGCAGTTCTGTTGGCTTTGTTATATTTTGTGTTCAACCTTCGAGGCAAGCATTGTGTGTGTCTTATTGTAATAAATCAATGTTTAGATTATTGAAATCATAACAATTTCTGGTCGAAAGTTGTTCTCGCTCTGCAAATTCATTGTGTAGTTTTTCTGTTAATTTCCTGTAACTCTGTGAGATATTAGTGCTGTGCATTACAAAACTATTTTCTCTTACCCCAAAATATTTTTCCAAGATCTGTCTTTTTCTTTTTTTTAGTTTTGGTAAGAAAAAAGATCATATTGTTGTACTTTAGACATTAATAACGCAAGTACATAAAAAAAAAATTTGATGGTCCATTACACATATAAACAAGCTATTGAACAAGCAGCTATTTAGGATGCCATAGTTAGTATGTTTTATTATAATAGTTTATTTTGCCTAATTTATCACTTAGTAAATATAGTGCTCTACTGAGTTCATCATTTTTTGTGTTAACCAAGAGGACCTGCCAGACAAAGGGATGTCCTTGGTGGGCAGCAAGCGACATTCTTCGCTGGGCCTGGGCCCCCTGATGCTCAGGCCCCTTACTGGCATACTCCAATGATGGCGGTCCTGAGGGCACCCTTACACAAGTATAAGCCAAGGGGGCCTTCTTTAGTATAAAAATGGGCTGAAAAACCCAGCTTATACATGAGTATATACGGTATTTTCTTAGAAATCTGTGTTGTGCTGTTTCTCTATTATAACATTGGTTATCTTGTTACAATTGCATCTGTCCAGGTATGGGATATTAAGCAACAAGTTAACAGTCAGTTCTTGTTAGTTAGTGTGTTTGGAGCCATTAAATTGGGCAAGCTTGAGGATATGGACAAATTTTAATGAATCAGAGCATCTCCAAAATGGCTTTTATTATAGGAGTTTCCTGGTGTGCACCTACCAAAAGTGGTCCAAGGAAAGATGAAAGTCATGTATGTCCAAGGGTTGTTTATATACTCGAAAAGCAAAGGGTAGCCAGTCTTGTCTGATCCCACTAAAGAGCTACTGTAGTATAAATTGCTGATAAACTTAATGCTGGCAATAATAGAAAGGTGAAGAGTGCAAATGCTAACACCTGGCCATCACTTAATGCGCCAACGATGGGCATGTTAACAGCAAAACTGGACTATGGAGCAATACAAATCTTGTGGAGGGCAGGGTGCATGTGTATTACTTACCTATAGAAGAGATCATACTAAGAGGAACTATGGGAAGAAGGCATGCCAGCACAAATGGTGCATATATACTTAAAATGACATTTCATCATCCAGTTTTTTCACTCCTCAATTCTAAGAAGCAAGTCCCTCTTCTCATTAGGTGTTTGATTTTTGTTAAGTATGTGCAGTAAAAATGTTGATAAAGTTAGTTTCATATTTTGTGGCGTTAAAGCGCTGGAGATCAAGACGGATGAGGGGGAAACATTTTATTTATCTTTATATTTAACTTAACTTGTGTGCTCATGACTCATGAATGTATACAGTATAAGTTGCTTTTTTTAGCATGTGATATAAACAATAGATACTGACACCTCTCTGAGTAAAGGGCATCATCATCTATTTTTGTATAATTTTCTAACTGTTGCAGATTCATTTTACATAACCATATTACAAAAAACACAATTGAAAACTAACACAGAATACCTTGAACAATATACTAGACAACAAGTATGTGTGTAGACCATAAATATGCATGTGTTTAGTCTTGCCCCGCTGTGATAATTGTCTCTCCAAGGAGAGCTCTCAACATTCCGCAGCTAGAGACTTCCCTTCCAGTGGGTCACTCCAGATGACGAACACTCGCTCCTACTTCATTCCACTTGCCTGCACAAAACAAACCGTCTCTTGTTAAGATATCAGGTCACTGTATACTTGTCCTCAAGGGTTTTGCCTTGTGTATAACGAATTGCATAAACGTAAAGCCTCAACGTGGAAAACACTGCTTTCACACTTTCAAGAGCTCCATATGCTGCTGCAAACATAGTTACTGCTATTGAAGTTAGTGGTCAATAGCTTGAGCCTTTTTTTTCTTTTTGGGAGTTGCGTATTGATGCTCTTCAGATTTATTAATGTTTAAAGCATAATGCAAAAATATTAAAAAGAATAGTGTAAAATATGTATAGAATATTTTGTAGTCTTTCGTATTCCTTAGATGACTACAGTTGTATGACTGTGGGGATGCTTCCATAGGGATGGATTGATTACACTTGATCTCATTTTGATACAACATTGGAGCCACTTATCACATTTTGGTGACATCAGTCATCAGAAGTATTCAGGAACTAAGGCAAATGTTGCCACCTTTTTTCCCATTCAGAATGAAGTTACACAACTCAACAGTTGCATCAGGTTAAAAGGGGTACTCCAGTGGAAAACTTTTTTTTTTTTAAATGAACTGGTGCCAGAAAGTTAAACAGATTTGTAAATTACTTCTATTAAAAAATCTTAATCCTTCCAGTACTTATTAGCTGCTGAATACTACAGAGGAAATTATTTTCTTTTTGGAACACAGTGCTCTTTGCTGACATCACGAGCACAGTGCTCTCTGCTGACATCGCTGTCCATTTTAGGAACTGTCCAGAGCAGCATATGTTTGCTATGGGGATTTTCTCCTACTCTGGACAGTTCCTAAAATGGACAGAGGTGTCAGCAGAGAGCACTGTGCTCGTGATTTAGCAGAGAGCTCTGTGTTCCAAAAAGAAAATAATTTCCTCTGTAGTATTCAGAAGCTAATAAGTACTTGAAGGATTAAGAATGTTTAATAGAAGTAATTAACAAATCTATTTAACTTTCTGGCACCAGTTGATTTAAAAAAAAAAAAAAAGTTTTCCACCGGAGTACCCCTTTAAGTTGCCCTACCTAACTTTGGATTAGATTGCACAAGTGAAGTCATAGTCTACCTTTGGCCTTTTTAGTTTGTGATATTGTCCTACAGTATATAGAGACATCAGCATTTTTATATTCAGGTCATCCTGAAGACAGTTTTGGATTTGGTGGCGAGGATTCTGGAGATTCGCTCCCTTGAATATCTCACAGCCTCTCTTAATAAGGCCCTACCCCTCTTTCAGTCGGTGTGGGAGCCATGGGACAGCTTTGTAGACAGACAGCCCCCCTAGATTCTTTCCTAACCGCCCCCCCCGCCCTCTCTTCCCATGTATCTCTCCCCTTGTTGTACTTTGTATGTCGTGTTGTTGTTGTCTTTGTTTGTGCTGTGATGTTGGGGCTGGTCCCCCTCCCCCTTATTTGGACCTTTGGGGTCTTCTTAGTCACACCCCTGATTATCTCTTTCGGTTTTTGTTTTGATAAGTTGTCTGACATTTGCATTGTACTCTTAGCTTACAACTGTTTACCTTGTTGCTCTTTGGATGTGACATATTGTCTTTGTATTGTAAGATTTTGAAAACTTCAATAAATATTTACAGTAAAAAAAAAAAAAAAGAATAACAAACAACAATAAAAAAAAGGCTAAGCCTCACTTCAACTTCTACATGTTTTTAAGTTCTTTTAGTACGTCAAGCCTGCCCCCCCCCAAAAAAAAAGACATTTGTATTACTGTATATCTGGTAGTAGTACGAGCCATCACAGCCTAAAAAGCACCAAAGATGTTAACAGTTATGGAAGTGCTCAAACATTAAAAGGCATATGAGATTGTATGGTATGTAAGATTGCATTAAAGGGGTACTCCAGCGCTAAGCATCTTATCCCCTATCAAAAGGAAATGGATAAGATGTTAGATTGCGGGGATCCCGTCTCTGGGGACCCCCGCAATCTCTCCTGCAGCTCCCCTGTTCTTCAGCTGCACAGAGCGAGGATCACTCTGTGGCTGATAATGGGCGGTGCAGGGGACGGAGTATTGTCACACAATGACTCCGCCCATCATGATGTCACACTCCGCCCCCTCAATGCAAGTCTATGGGAGGGGGTGGGGTGTGACGTCATGAGGGGGCGGAGCCGTGATGTCATGATACTCCATCTCCTGCACCACCCGTCATCAGCCATAGAGAGATCCATAAGCTAGGCTAAAAGAAATATTACTTACCTGCCCAATTCCTGCTGCTGCTTTTTTGATATTCACTGGTTCCTTCTGATCTCCACTTCCTGGTCCTATCCCAAAACACAGGAAATTGCTAGAAATGCCCACTCTGCCAATCCCTGGCTGCAGCAGCAATCCACCTCAAAGGGCATTTTTACCAATGAGTAATTTTTTTTTTTTGTTACTTACGTCAGCCTAATTCTTGTTATGTAAATATTCTAGAGATCCAGTTTAAAGGTGTTATCCATATCTGCAATATGAAAATAATGAATCATATATGGGAGGTCCCCAACCAAGCTATTCCTTTCTTAGCCACTGAAGAGCTAATTTAACTCAATAGGCTCCATGAACTGCTCTAGTCAATGGTGAGTTTTATCAGTGACAACAGTCACCCAGTGACCGGCTTATTTCCACAGGTACTTGTGACATCTTCTGTACTTTGGTCTTTAATCACTCTATGCTCTCAGTTACTATGTCGAGATAACTTTGCTCTCTCATCTGTCTTACAAAGGATTTAATCAGTTCCTAATTAAATTTGTGCCTGCTTCGGCTTAAACTACAAAAGTGTTGGGGGTGACGGGAGGCAGTGAGGAATCAAAAGTATTCGAGGCAGACAAAAGCTGTCCTATGCTTTATTTCAAGCCAACTTGGCTAATGGCACACGTTCTGGAAAATTATTTAGTGAAAACAACAGACCTAGTGCAAAATGATTTCCAAAGCAAATAAAGCAACATGATATATGCTGAAGGGTTTTATGCAAGGGATGTTTCTATAAAATGATGCTGTCAGACAAAACAAAGACGTTCTGCCTAAATACTGTGCTTCCAAACTGTTTGAATAATTACACCAGAAACATAATGTGATGCTGATTGTCCCACATTTACATATCTGAGCTCCTAGTAGACTTTGGGGAAGAAAGTTGCAAAAAAATGTCAGGGTCAGATCTATACAAATAAACCATGATTTCAAGACACTGATAATATATTGATGATAAAGCTTTTCCTGCCAGTTATGACTCAATGATACCAAAACTGCACAAAGATAAATGGGATTTTTTATATGTTGATCTTGCATCTATCATTCAGGTTACAAACTACTTTTGGAATTTCCCATACTGATTCTTGGGACACGATAGCCCAACCTAAGCTTAGCCTCTTACCTTCGAGTATTAAGAAAGCATTAAAGGGTTAATCTGCCCCAGACATCTTATCCCCATGCCATGTCCCTTCTATTCATGTTTATGGGAGGGGGCTTGATGGCTAGTACATTGTCATCACACCTCTTCCCATAGACATGAATGGAGGGGGTGTGAAGGCTGTGCACCAGATGACTGGGGTGCCATGTCTGAGATCGCGTGGGGGGGGGGGGTCCCGGCAGCCAGACCTTCCTTAAAGTACCCCTTTAAGTTTGCATGTCATTATTTTAGCTTGCTATTGATATAGCTGCCATAAGCTTCCATACAAACTAAATATGACACAAACTATGTGCCACGTTTTATTTTCCTTAACATTTTCAAACCTTTGTTGTTAAAATCTTATTATGTTCTTGAAAATTATTTACATTTTTGAACCAAGAAAGAGCAAGCTGTAGCCCCCCCCCCCTTTCACACTTCCATATTTGTCAAAATGGAAATATAAGTGTTGTCCATGAAACGCCTATTTTTGTTGTACATAGTGCATTTTGATTAGTTCAGATAAAGTTTTGAACCTGTTTTACCATGTGCCATTTCTTTTTTTTATCTTATAAATTAACCTATTAACGACCATGGACGTCTTTGCTCGTCCTTCTGCCCTTAACGGGCTATGACGTGGGCTCCCAACTCGAGCCCGCGTCATACCGGCCGGCCCCAGCTGATTCCTGTAGCTGGGGGCCGGCGTTAATAGCCGACATGCGGCGATCACCGGGGCCGGCTATTAACCCTTTAGATCGCCCCTGGTAAAGCTGTCTAAAGGTGCCTTTATCCCATCCCTGGTGGTCCAGTGGGGTGGATCGCCCCCCCCCCCCCCGTAGCGTGATCGTGGGGGGGATGCGATCCACTGTGGAGGTAGCCGGAGGGCTTACCTCTGCTCCTGTGCCGGCTCCGATGCTCAGAATGATAAAGCCTAGCAGGACCAGGCTTTATCAATCGAGCGCAGTGCAATCAAATGTGTAAAATCTGTATGAGGACTAAAAGTGTAAAAAAAAAAACAGAAGTTGAAAAGTTTAAAAAAAAAGTTTACAAAACACACATTAACCCTTTCCTTATTAAAAGTTTAAATCACCCCCCTTTTCCCAAATTCCATATAAAAAATATATAAACATAATAAAAATAAACATGTTGTATTGTCACGTGCGTAAATGTCGGAACTATAAAAATCTCACGGTCAATGGAGTACGCGCAAAAAAAATTCCAAAGTCCAAAATAACGTATTTTTGTCACTTTTTATACCATAAAAAAAAGGAATAAAAAGTGACCAAAAAGTCTGATCAAAACAAAAATGGTACCAATTAAAACTTCAGATCACGGCGCAAAAAATGAGCCCTCATACAACCCCGTGCGGAAAAATAAAAAAAAGATATGGGTCAGAAGATGACAATTTCAAATGTATTAATTTTCGTGCATGTAGTTATGATTTTTTCCAAAAGTATGACAAAATCAAATCTATATAAGTAGGGCATCATTTTAATCATATGGACCTACAGAATAACGATAAGGTGCCATTTTCACAGAAAAATTTACTGTGTAGAAACAGAAGCCCCCAAAATTTACAAAATGGTATTTTTTCTTCAATTTTGTCGCACAATGATTTTTTTCCCGTTTCGCTGTAAATTTTTGGGTAAAGTTACTGATGTCATTGCAAAGTAGAATTGTTGGCACAAAAAATAAGCCCTCATATGGATTTGTAGGTGCAAAACTGAAAGGTTTATCATTTTTAAAAGGTAAGGAGGAAAAAACGAAAGTGCAAAAACTGAAAAATGTTTGGTCCATAAGGGGTTAATTTAAACTTTCACATGATGTGCATTACCACAACAGAAATCCAAGTTTGGCCATGTACACAAAGTGGAATTTATGGGGATTGTCTGCCTGGAAAATTTCTGCCGGACATTTCGCAAACAGCTAGTGCTGGCAGAACATGCCTGCGCTAGAACCACTTGGAAATGTGCCTTCTCTATAGACAGCACAGCATCTCCAAGCAGATTCTGCAGAAAGAATTGACATATCAATTCTTTCTTCAGAGATTAGAATCTGGATATCCATCGTTGAAATTCCACTGTGTGCACGGTGAAGCAGGATCCTATTAAAAACAATAGGGCTCTGCTGCAACAGAAGTTCCAATCTAAATTCTGCTCAGAAATTCCACTATGTGAACATTAGCTGAAGGGTATAGAATAATACTGGGTGCCAGGCGCGATCCACTGCAATAAGCTTGTTCCAGACGGGTGATTATAAAAGTTACCGTACTTTATTAGCCAAAGTACACAGACGGGTTTTGAGGTAACAACCTCTTTCTCAATGGGAATATGGCTTTCAAGCCATATTCACATTGAGAAAGAGGTTGTTACCTCGAAACGCGTCTGTGCATTTCGGCTAATAAAGTAACTTTTACCATCACCCTTCTGGAACAAGCTTATTGCAGTGGATCGCGCCTGGCACCCGGTATTATTCTATACTTTCAGCTATTGGTGCATTCATCGGTCCGGGGGAACCCATGACACCGATAACCGGGAGGCAGCACCACCATCAAGGATAAACCTCTATGCCTATATAAGTTGTTGTGTCTTGGGAAACACAACAACCAAAGGTGAGAAAACATATTCATTGAATTTTCGTCTGCATTACCCCTTATATTACAATACTACTCTATGTTTTTTCTCTGCATAGTCTTCACTACTGTGTGAACATAGTCTTTCTTTCATAGATTTGCAGATTGGACTGCTGCAGATCCAGAGGAAGATATTTTCCCCTTTATCATATTTGTTTTCATATTATAGCTCTGCCATTTATCATCTGTTATTTTTTTTAGCCATAGCAATACAGTGTGATAACAGTCATTGTACAGCACTGTGGAATATATTGGCACTATATCAATGTATAAAGTAAATAGCACAGATTCAAATTCATATTCCTTATTGTAGAAAGTGATGTTGGGTTTAGCTTCTATACGAATGTGATATAATAGTACACAAGTTGGGAATACTTATTTGTGCTTATGAGGTATGAAAGAGAAGAAATGATAATTTTCTTGCTGCGCACTACTATGCCTGCCTCGGAGCCTTTTTAGCAGAGCGATCAGCGCCTGAATGCAGCAGTTTGGTTATAATTATTAGCATCAAGTCTGCACTTTGTCCTTCTGATCCTTCCCATTGAAGCTATGGCTCAGTATGTGCATACAGCTCTGATAGGTGTGATTTATTGAGTGACATTTTGCTGCAAGCAACAGTACATGCCTCTCCCTACCTGACCAAAGTATTAGAGACATCACAGGGATGAGGGAAAGGGGTTGAAAAGACAAGAAATGCAAAGAACAGCTAGCCTAGCAGCTCCTGGATACAGATCAGACGAGCGCCCCTGCCACCGAGAACCTAGAAACGTGTCAGGCACTGCATGTTTGTTGTTTTACACCGAGGGCACTGCCGCAGTCCACAAGTATTGATTCTTTCTCATTGTACGGAGACAGAAACTGTCAAGCTCCAGCAGGCTGGCCTTACTGAGGCTCAGACATCTATTCCCCTCACTGCCTACCAGATGAACCCCGTAGGAGACATCCAGGCAAGACATGCCAATGTCCGTCTCATGTGCAAGTAGGAGAGAAAGTCCGGACTGCCAGAGCAGCCCTGGTGCTGTCCCAGGAGCAAGAGAAGCATATTTAATATTATTCAGTACTCTAACATAGGTAAAGACTCCTGAGGAATGCTAATTTCACATTGTAATTCAGATGAGACAAGAATGCTGCTTTAAGTCAGGTAGTTCACAGTAAAACATATAGGTTTGCTGATTGTTATGTTAAACATAGATAACACGTTTGATGCTAGAAATTTTACATGGCCAAAATGGCAGCTTGTCTATTATTTATTTATTTATTCATTCATTCATTTGTTCATTCAATTTTATTATATATATATATATATATATACACACACACACACACAGTCATGGCCATAAATGTTGGCACCCCTGAAATTTTTCAAGAAAATGAAGCATTTCTCAGAGAAAAGGATTGCAGTAACACATGTTTTGCTATACACATGTTTATTACATTTGTGTGTATTGGAACTAAACCAAAAAAAAGGAGGAAAAAAAGCTAATTGGACATAATGTCACACCAAACTCCAAAAATGGGCTGGACAAAATTATTGGCTCCAGGTCTCTCTTATTGGAGGGGGTGCCTTTTCCCAACAGCAATTGGTGTTCAATGGGATTTAGATCTTAAATCGGAGGACTGGGTGCTTTTTGACGTATGTTTGGGGTCATTGTCCTGCTGGAAGACCCAAGATCTCGGATGCAAACCAGGCTTTCTGACACTGGGCTGTACAGTGCAACCCAAAATCTGTTGGTAATCCTCAGGTTTCATGATGCCTTGCACACATTCAAGGCACCCAGTGCCAGAGGCAACAAAACAACTCTAAAACATAATTCAACCTCCACCATATTTCACTGTAGGTACTGTGTTCTTTTCTTTGTAGTTTTCGGTAAACAGTAGAATGATGTGTTTTACCAAAAAGCTCTACCTTGGTCTCCTCTGTCCACAAGATGTTTTCCCAGAATGATTTTGACTTACTCAAGTTCATTTTGGCAAAATGTAGTCTTGCTTTTTTATGTCTCTGTGTTAGCAGTGGGGTCCTCCTGGGTCTCCTGCCATAATGTTTCATTTCATTTAAATGTCGACGGATAGTTCGCGCTGACACTTATGCTCCCTGAGCCTGCAGGACAGCTTGAATATCTTTGGAACTTGTTTGGGGCTGCTTATCCACCATCCAGACTATCCTGCATTGACACTTTTCATCAATTTTTCTCTTCCGTCCACGCCCAGGGAGATTAGCTACACTGCCATGGGTTGCAAACTTCTTGATAATGTTGCGCACTGTGGACAAAGGCAAATCTAGACCTCTGGAGATGGACTTGTTGATATTTTTCCACAATTTTGGTTCTCAAGTCCTCAGACAGTTCTATTCTCTTTCTGTTGTCCATCCTTAATGTGGCACACACAGACACAATGCAAAGACTAAGTGAACTTCTCTCCTTTTTATCTGCCTTCAGATGCGATTTTTACATTGCCCACACTTGATAATTGCCCCAGGTGAGTTTAAAGGAGCATCACATGCTTGCATCAATCTTAGTTTTCAACAATTTTAAAAGGGTGAGAATAATTTGGGAGTTTGGTGTGACATTATGTCCAATTTGCTTTTAGGGATCGACCGATAATCCTGATTTTGGGCATTATCGGTATCGGCAATTACCTTGTCGATTAGCTGATAATGCTCCGCCCCCGCTCCGCCCCCACCGCACCGCGACCGCCCCCCCCGACCCGCCGCACCGTGTCGCACCCCCCACCGCACCGACCCGGCCTCATTGCCTCCCCCATCCCCGGTTTTATAATTACCTGTTCCCGGGGCCAGGGGTCCACGCTACTTCTGGCTCCTGCTGCGTCCTGCGTTACGCTGTGCGCAATGACGAGTGACGTGATGCAACGTGACGTCACCGTCAGTGCGCACAGTGACAGCTCAGGACTTGGAGGACGCCACCGGAGCCAGATGTAGAGTGGACCCCGGGCCCCGGGAACAGGTAATTATAAAACCGGGGATGGGGGAGGCAATGGGGCCGGGGCTGTGCAGGGTGCAGCGCGGTGGTAGGGGGGGCGGTGCTACGGAGCGGTGCGGGGGGGGGGGGGGCGGCGATAGGACTCAGGATCCCCGGACAGGCAGGGGGAGAGAAGCGTGTGGCGGCGGCGGCCTATGGCACCACATAAGCCACTGCAGTTCATTGATTTAAAGCGCCCGCTTTAAATCAATGATCTGCAGCGGTGTCGCGGGGGGATAAATAGCCGATAACTTATACCGGAATATCGGTATAAGTTATCTAACCTCCACCGAATATCGGTATCGGCCCTAAAAAAACTATATCGGTCGATCCCTAATATGTATCCATATCACATTCAATCTACAAGTGTTTCTTACCACAAAGTGGAAAGGTACAGTATATCCTCTTATTATTGAGAAATCATACAGAACTATATGCTCGATGTATACTTAGTATATCTAAAGATAAAGTAACCCTTTATTGTCCATGGTTGTGGATCAGCCATAAGATTATTATTTGAATATCGCCAATATCTCAAATTCTCATCAATCCTCTGAAACTCTAGTAAGAAGTGTCAATAGTAAGGTGTTTAAATAAACAGAAGAAAATGTAAAGGCTATGTTTACGTGACATTTTGTGATGTCAACTAAGCACATCCATGGGGTTCCATTACCCAACCAAGACCAAAACATATACTCAACTCTTTTTTAAATGGTACCTTTTGGGTTACTGATGCCACTGTAGTGCATATGTAGGAGGCCTTTGCTTAATGTACATATATTAACAGATTTAGCTGCTTGAAAAAGTAAATATATATATATATATATATATATATATAAAACATAAAGGATGACCGCCGCTAAAAAGCTATATATATATATATATATATATATATATATATATATATATATGTGTGTGTATATTATAGCATTTTTTTGTTATGCAGGGTCCTTAAAGACACAGTAGGGTAGTTGCCATAGCCTTTGTTGAGATATAAGTTTGGAATTTTTTGGGGCAATATATAGAGCACAATAATGTTATGTGAATATAACCTAAGAAGAATTAAAAATAGAATACATTATTATTATTTTTTTTTTTTGGGGGGGGGGGGGGGGGTTGATAAAGGAAAAGGATGGGGTAAAGTAAGGGAAACATAATCATAGAGGGGGCAAGTAAATTATAATATTTTCCAGGTTTGGAAAGGAAAGTATCTAGTATCTACTGCTTATTTTGCCCTAAGATCTCAGATTAAAAATATCTTGCTAGTTAGGAGGGAAAGTACTGATCAGATTTCAATGATGTCCAAATGGACCATGTAAGCAAGACCTGAGCTGACCTTTCTGTGTCCTTAGCCATACGTGTTTCAAGGCACATCAAGTAGTCCATTTCAGACACCTATTCTCTTGATGGGACCTCAATCGATTTCCAGGGTCATGGGATTACTGTGTGCGCTGCTGTCAGAAAATATTGAAAAAAAAAAATAAAAAAAAAAACATCGACACCCTCTAATTTTGTTCTCTTAATCTAATTGTCCTTTACGGAATCTCGAATAATATGTAAGCACTAACTCTATGACATTAATAGTATTTGGAGAGATAGAATCTGCTGTTCATTGCACTGATACATAGCCTTTACTATTGATTGTGTATTTCTTTGGGAAATGACAGAAGTAGTATAATAAAAACACATTAATATTTTACTAAATACTTTTTATTATTTATACCTGCTCATCTTTTTTTTTTTTTTTCTAGTGTAATGTATGGTTTATTGGAGATTTAACTTTACTACTTTCAAAACCCATCCTAGTACACAGCAGGAAGGTTTTCGTCATGACAAAGCATGGGACAGAGAACCTCCTCCCTGCTTTGCCTGTCACAGTTAGGGTCTTACTTTGTAATATACTGGAATAAACGTAGGTTTTTGGTAGCTGCCCACATTTATCCAGCTATTGTCTTATGTTCCCAAAATGTTTATATTGTATACTTACTTCAGCTATTGCACACACAGTTTTAGGAAGGAGGCATAAGGTGCATACTGTTGTGGGAATGTAGATTTCTGACAGTCTGCACCTTTCTTGAATTCTTAGATTGTTACCTTCCTGTCTCATGAATTCATCTAACTGTTTAGCAATGTGTCGCTTGGATTGGCTGATGGTATTTAGAAGAAAGCAACCTGAGATTGTCAATAGTGTTGAGCGGCATAGGCCATATTCGAATTCGCGAATATTCGCGAATATATGGACGAATATTCGTCATATATTCGCGAATATTCGCATATTCGTTATATTCTCGTTTATTTTCGCATATGCGAAAATTCGCATATGCGAAAATTAACATATGTGAATATTAACATATACAAAATTAGCATACGCGATAATTCGCATATGCGAAAATTAGCATATGCTC
The DNA here is from genome assembly GCF_029499605.1 of Hyla sarda. Classification (NCBI taxonomy): domain Eukaryota; kingdom Metazoa; phylum Chordata; class Amphibia; order Anura; family Hylidae; genus Hyla; species Hyla sarda. The sequence continues at coordinate 331,267,351 of NC_079189.1, read as the reverse complement.
ATTTTCGCATATGCGAATTTTCGCACGCCAGTCTCACACAGTAGTATTAGAGCCTTCTCTACACCACAGAAGCTGGAAGCAGAGAGGGATGATCACTGTGATGTGTACTGTGAAAAAAAAACAAAAAAAAAACCGAATATTCGTAATTACGAATATATAGCGCTATATTCGCGAAATTCGCGAATTCGCGAATATGCGATATTCGCGAATAATATTCAAATTGCGAATATTCGTGAGCAACACTAATTGTCAAATATGCTGCAATGGATTAGTTACAGTTACTTGGTAACAGAATTACTTCTTGAGTAGTGAAAGTAGACATTGGCCCTGATTTACTAAGAGTGGAGTGTAGGTTTCTTTGTGGATTTTAATTCCCTACAATTTTTTCCTCTGTATTTACTAATCTTTCCCTACATTTTGCTTTTTTTTTTTTTTTCACATGCTCTTATCCCCTTTTCGATGACCACACCCCTTTCACCCAATGACCACGCGTGGTCATCGAAAAGAGGTGTGTCCCTGACATTTACACAAAAACCCAACATATTAACTAAGGTTTCTACAGAAAATGTAGTGGATTTGAGCTGAGGAAAACCCTACAGATCAGAGCATGTGTAAGAAAAGCAAAATGTAGGGAAAAGTTCAAAATGTGGGGAAACCTTAGTAAATACCACAAAAAAAATTGTAGTGAATTAAAAGCCACAACCCATTCTTAGTAAATAACGGCCATAGTGTATATAACATAGCAAAGGTTTTTCTTGGAAAAGTACATAATTGTTTAGAGTCTTTATACAATGCCTATGATAACGTTTCTGTAGCTGTTCTGTGGAGTGGGCTGGCAGACCTGTGAATGGTATTGGCATTACATACCAAATCTGACTTGACTAGCTGGGCAAGACAATAGCCCACAACTGGATTGGAAGTATTAAATGTTAATAACTATTTTTATTTTGAGGGGCTAATGTATGTCATTGGGGAGACTGTAAATCTGATATATGGATGTTTTATAGGAAATGCAATTCTCATTGAGAAAGAAATATGCAAATAAGCCCTTCCAGAAAAAAATAGCTATTTTAGTTTCACCTATTGGAGCATTATTCTCTTTAAGGAAGTGCCAATTCCTTAAAAGTACCTTACAACATTATTTTGAATTATCAACATTACCGATATGTTCTGTAAAAGGATTAGCCATCTGTTGATAGCCGTATTGGGTTACTGCTTAGCACAGACCAGGGTGCTGGCTAGCAGGCATAGAGTCCTTTAATGTGGATCTGAGGTTGTTATATGTCTCCTTGGGGAGACCACTAAGTTGGCATAGAGTGTTATAGCTCCCTTGGGAAAAAAATGTTCTTTGAGATATTTAATATTGGTTTAAAGGGAAACTACCTCCAATAGGTAGCAAGAAACATCCAGCTCTTCTCTTTCTGAAGGAGAGCCACTATGTATAATAACTCATTTAACATTTTTATTTTTATACACTTATTATAGAGTTCTTCATGGAGAAAAAAGGTCTGTTTTCAAAATTTGGGTGGTAAACAGCTGGATGAGCTGGTAGACTTAAATGGGTTGGCTCATTAGAAACAGCTTCGATCAGTTTGGAGCTACTATGGTGATCAGCTATTGGCTGGCCCCGTGCACCCCTGGAGAACGGATGATTTTGAAGCAGGAAGCTGCAGTGATCTGGAAATTAATGTGGATTATCCTGCAATAATGGGAGCCACTCATAGACCCCACTCTGTGATGACCATATGCCCTAGAAACAACCCATTTAGAACCCCATATCTTTACTTGTAAGCAATACTGTATGAGCTGTGATTGTCTTATTTATTCATGTCTATTAATTGCGTACAACAAAATCATTAGCACATTCATATAGTTTGCCAGCAGATCTGTCTCCCTGATGTCCAAGATGATATATTTGTCTTTACCAAGTTATTGGATTGTAGATTTCCCTGGTGGGGACAATGTCTGTCATCTACTGCTGACAAAGCAGCGTCCCTACTCTGCAGTGCCTCTTGTTTTTACATTATATGTGTCACATTGGAAGCAAAGCACATACATGGCAGCTAAATGTACATCTTAGTACATCATGCCATGAACTCGCTGACCCTATTGATCGTAGGATGCGTTGCCTTTACTGGCAAATCTGTCAGTACAGAACAGACTGTTCACAAAGTACACAGTGAGACAAGCAGGAGACAGTAGAGCTGTGAAATAGAAAGGTGGATCTGATTTCTTTTCCTCCTTTTGATGAAATCCATCTACTGTATGTTACTGACCTTTTATACTGCAGTGATGTGCAGAACACAGTAGCAACATGGGGTTAAAAATTGAGGATAAGTTGCCACAAGCTCAGGCCTTTGATGCATAAATTATTTATCCCACTACTTCCCAGGGAGATTGCAGCCCATCACAGCCCCCCTAACTATATTGGTTTAGCCTCTGGGCTCAGTTCATAAACAGAATTAGCTTCTTTTCATTATTTCCACTTGTGTGCATTAATCTGAAGTCATGTCCAAGACAACTAGTAAGAGCGATTATAATTGGCCTTTGTAGTTGGGTCTCTATGTAAACTTCAAGGATTTTTTTTTCCAATAAGTTTGGGTCATTTGGGCAGAAGTCAGGGGCGGGCATCTCTGTCTAGGAGATCATGATAATTTCATGGCTTAATCCTGAAGCATGCACTGCACACTTCATCTACCTACATCCTAATTCACTGATCACTTATAGCTATAGCCTATAACACATATGCTTCACAATAATTATAAAGAATAATAAAGATATAAATTATATCACAAATAATGACTTGCCCACCTATATGACTGGTGCTCCGTAAACAAAACATTATACTAACTCTATGCTAGACATTTGTATATGCATGCTACTTTTGTTTCTAATAATATTAAGCATAAAGAACAGAAAAGAACCACTCCATCATTGACTCTCTTTATTTTTTGGAAAACAAAGCAAAATTACATTCTTACGTTGATGGTTTGCTTATTAGACGTGTCACTTTGTAAGGGACCTGTGCCGACGAGGATAAGTAGTAAATAATGTATTAACATGATTTTCTTCCCTGAAGGTCCACTTTGTGACCTTCATATAGATGACTATTGATCTCATCACAAAGAGACATCATATATCCAGATGTTATAGTTAGAATATATGGAAACACAGAGAGAGGGATCAGGTATAGAAAAAAAAAAGTCTTCTAGGAGTAAATTTTTACTTGTTCCGAGAAAATGACTCAATTGTATGACATATTCCTGGGAATGTCTTCCGATATATGTGAGACATGAGACTGCTATGACAACTGCTTGATGTCATTTCCAACTATGCGCATATTTCCCAATGTCACAAACTGTTTTACGCTTATGTTGCACAATGACCAGTATGTCTTCCAAAAAAATATATTTTTTTTTAAAGAGACATATCAGCAAAATATATATTTCTCAATTGCTTTTTATGCCTGTAAGAACATTTGGTGTACAAAAATTGTGTAAGACTAAGTTTAATGACTAAGTAATGACTTTTCTTACATATTGTATAAAACCTAGAAATTTTATGTAATCAATCATATCTAATCATAGAACATTTACATAACACATCTCTGTATATACATAAACATCTAATGTTCCATGGAACAAGAGTGATATTTTACTGTTCCATTTTTGCACAAAGCCTGTAGTACAAGATATTAGACATTTTATTTTGCTATTCATTCAATACGTAGTACAATGATTGACTTTGGTTTAATATAATACTTTCTTTTTACAAAATAATTTCCTCTCTTCTCCACTTTAACACGTGTAATAATAACCTGAACTTTCTTGGTGCTACTCATTTCAGTGCACATGCTATCACAATTTGCCAAACAGTAAAATATCCTACACATACAAAGTGCCCTTAATAAAATAGCCTTATTAAAAGGGTGTCTCCTGCACATTTGTTATGCTTGTACTGTAACCCAGAACCCAAGGCTTGCCAAGGAATGGAATGATCAAAAGAAACGGCTACAACATGAAATGAAAGTGAGAAAAAGTCTGAACGCCAAACATTGCATTCTAACCACAGAGTTAGCTTTTGCCTTCTGTGTCTCAGCAACATATGAGAGCTTTAACTCAATCCTTACAGGGTGCTTTAAATACCAACGATCTATGAGCCGGGACTTGCTAAAGTAAAGGAAAACTGCATCTATAAGCCACAAAGAGTTCTGGAGGTTTGAATGTAGGAATTGTATTTCTTCTCGTTGATTCTACATCTCTGGAATTAACATTTACAGTATTTGGTTAGATTTGGCTCACAGTAATAGAATACTAGGTGGCCTAAACTTTATTATAACTGAGTGGCACTATCATTTTCAATCACAAAGGCTTGATCCAGATAAATAGAATGAGGTTCTTTTAATCTTATTAACACCCTGCCCAAAAAGGAAATATTCTCTAATGTAGACATTGCTGTTTATGTATTGTCACTAAAAGAGGAGGTGCAAATTAAAGTATGCCAGAACCAAAATGGGGAGATGCTAAAATTAGACCTGCTAAAGCTAAAGCAGGCAGACCCTAAGTATAGTCTGCTAGAGCCAAAACAAAGAGATGCTTAGGCCTGCTAGATCCAAAATGGGGAAATGCTAAGGTCTGCTAGAGCCAAAACAGGGAGATGCTAAGGCCTGCTATAACCAAAATGGGGAAATGCTAAGGTCTGCTAGAGCCAAAACAGGGAGATGCTAAGGCCTGCTATAACCAAAATGGGGAAATGCTAAGGTCTGGTAGAGCCAAAACAAACAGATGCTTAGGCCTGCTAGAACCAAAATGGGGAGATGCTAAAATTAGACCTGCTAAAGCTAAAGCAGGCAGACCCTAAGTATAGTCTGCTAGAGCCAAAACAAAGAGATGCTTAGGCCTGCTAGAACCAAAATGGGGAAATGCTAAGGTCTGCTAGTGCCAATACAGGGAGATGCTAAGGCCTGCTATAACCAAAATTGGAAGAAGCTAAGGCCTGCTAGAGCCAAAACAGGGGAAAAAGTTAAGTTATGGCCACAAAAAAAAAAAAAAATCTACCACCTTTATAACAGTTGATTGTTAGGACCTTCAGTAACCAAATATGGAGCAGTCAGCAGAGTAACTAAGGTGGTTGTCTTCAAAGACAATAACTCAATGTTGTTTTCTTGTTTTGCAGCACATGTAAAATAGTTATTTTGTTAGTAGAAAGGGGCTTAATGACATACTTAATACTTACTATTTCTTTAAATTGATGTCATTATGGTATAGAAGTCCCATATGCTAAATGAAAGTTGCTAAATCTGTGATGCCAATGGGATTTCATGTAATTCCTGGCACTATATCAGAGCAGTTGTCACTTGATGACAGTTGTGTTGAGCAGCCAGTCTTCTTGATTTTCGGCTAATAAGGAATGAAATTCTAAAAATAAAAACATGAAAATTAGTCATTTGAGATAAACTGGCTTTTATGGCAATGGAAAGTGATTGAAAATGAAACAGGAAGGGGCTGTCTGGGGTAGACAACCCACTGTAAAGTGTTATTGTTGAAGTAATAGAAAGGGTTCCTCTGAACCCTTCTGTTAGAGTAGGGAACTATGTTTGAATTGAAAGGCCAGTGTCATACGTCATTTCAATGAATAGGATATAATAATAATAATAATTTCCTATGATAAAATTTTCATTTACATTACCCAGACAGTAAAAGTTTAGTCATTGACCCTCAATGGGTTGTAGGCAACTGGGGCTGACAATTTAAAAAGGGTCCAAATTTGACAACCTTTTAAATTTCTGTTAGTGATAATTTTATCTTAGGATTTTTATATTGGAATTTCTATAGAATTTAAATAATTATAAATATTGTGCTTACAAGTAGTCTGCTAGTTTTTTTTTTAAGTTAGAAGAATTGGTTGCTATGGACAACAAGACTTTATCAATGCAATTCTGCCAGTTCTCTGTTAAAATTTATAGAAAAATATGACATTTAGTCTGAGTTATGGATGCCCTGTACTTCTAAGGCTAAGTTCAGATCAGCATTGTGCTCTGTCCTGATGTTTGTTTGGCTCTTTTTATTTTTTACGCCAAATGAACCTTGACTGGGCTGAAGCACAACGGACATTGCTTGGCCCTGATGGGTCTCATTGACTTTGAATGGGGTCCAACAGGTTTCCGTCAGGTTTCAGTTAAGCAGAGAAAAAATACTTCTCGCTGTTTTTTTTTTCTCTGCCTGCTAAAGTTCCATAATTTAGACAGACTCGGCATATGGAGCTCCTAACGGCAGAGCCCAATGCTAATGTGAACTTTGCCTATCATGCAGTTACAACTGTGTCAGGAAAAGTGTCCGGACGTAAGAGTTGCCCCAAACACAGTACATAAATCAGCAATTTTTTGCTACTTTTGTTATTAGCCTATATCAAATTTCCAGGACGGGTGTGTATGCCCCATTAATGAATTTTGCGCATGCTGCAGTGGAAAGAGATACTGGTGCTTGCATGCTTGTGTCAGTGTACATAAATTTACATTGCTCTTAGCTTATCATATAAATTCCTTACTATTATTTTAATACTATATTAAACCATTTGTTATAAAATACAGGCCTCCTAAATGAAAAGTACTGGCATTTGCAGTCAGTCTTTTACCTATGTTTGAGGTTTTTGACACGCTGAAGGGATTATCAACGGCCTAAATGCCTTCTGTCTGCTGTGTTGTTGGCCGCTTTGCTCTACATGTTTATTCTGATCACAATCCCTATAATTATCCACGGCATGATTTTCTTCCTGCTACACAGTCATTTGCGATTCTTCACAATGAGCATTACAGGCCAGGTAATACTCCAGCAATTCTTCAAGACTAGTCAATTCTTTCCAAGCAAGGATCTGTAAAAGGAGAGCAATGAAAGGCCAGCCTCAGTTTATCCTGGCTAATGGAACGTTCTAATAAGTCCAGGCAATGATGAGCAGGTTACATGATAAATGTTCCCCAGTAACTTTGCAGCAGTTGGCTTGCTTGCTGAGATAGTTTGTGGACTAGAAGCCAGCACAAGAAATAGATAGCAGGATTTATTTTGTTTTAGGTTGTGCACGCACTGTGATAATAGGGTTGATCTGCTATTGACACCATGCTGCTTATTGCCTTCAATGCCAGAGGCTGCAGCCAAAAACATTATCAAAACCTGATTTATATGGATGTATATTTTTTTCTGTGTTAGCGTCACAAAATACACAGAGTTGTCACAGGAGATAACTGTTTTGAAAAGAAGATTCACGTGGGTGTTTCAGAAAGTGCCAAGAACGAAACGGAACACATACTGGGAGGTCACATTTGCACCACATAGCCTGCAATTCAGGTCAGTTGAAGATGTCGAAGAACTAACTATTCCAATGTAGCAGATTAGTTATAGTTTTGTAGATTGTAAGCTATTGAAAACCCTCTCTCCCTTTGTATCAGTGCGTTATTTACTTTGTGTCATGTTCACACTAATTACTTCCCCCTATCATACTTACAGCACCCTGGAACCAAGGGCACTATAATAATAATAATGATAACAATCTGGAACAACTTGTTGTGATCTTGTGTAATCTATGTTTTAACATAGGACTGATGGTTTCAATGAGTTATTGTTATAAAAAATGTAGCTGTGCACTTTCTTAAGAAGCAAAATATAACTCTGTTATCTGTTTTGCCTTGTGTCCTTCAAAAGCCGGTGAGTTGACAGGATTAGACTCTCACTAAACTGTCAACATTGGGTTGGCACTTTGACGTGCAGGGCCTGGTATTATGGCAGAGAGGCACAGCATGGTCGCTTTAAAACTCATGAAATGCAGAACATTAAGGGTATGTTTACACATACTGTGTGCAATGAAAATCTCTTTTTTGGGGGTTGACCACAGGTCCTCATTAAAGGGATACTCCACTGGAAAACATTTTCTTTCAAGTCAACTGATGCCAGAAAGTTAAACAGATTTGTAAATTACTTCTATTAAAAAATCTTAATCCTTCATCTACTTATCAGCTGCTGTATGCGCCACAGGAAGTTCTTTTCTTTTTGAATTTCCTTTCTGTTGTCAGGAACTGTCCAGAGCAGGACATGTTTGCTATGGGGATTTGCTCCTACTCTGGATAGTTCCTGACATGGACAGAGGTGTCAGCAGAGAGCACTGTGGTCAGGCAGAAAGGAAATTCAAATAGAAAAGAACTTCCTGTGGAGCATACAGCAGCTGATAAGTACTGGAAGGATTAAGTATTTGAAATAAAAATTATTTACAAATCTGTTTAACTCTCTGGAACCAGTTGATAAAAAAAAATGTTTTCCAGCGGAGTATCCCTTTAACTCTTTTGATTTATGCATATATATAGGACAAATTTGGTCTGTCAACCTAAGCCCCCCCCATCCCCCCCCCCAAAAAAAAAAATAAATAAATAATATTAATAATAATTTCTACTGATAAGGAAACAACAGTTAATACCTCTTTGTTTGGTATGGTAGGATTTTATTTCCGGAATTAAAGTGATTAGTATGTGGACACATTGCTGTGTCTTCCATTGCTATTTACAGAGAAGAATGTGGTATGATCAGCAATAAGGATGATTTAAGTAGCCTTGATTTACTTTGCTGGAATCAGTGGCATACACATTTATTTTACTACCTCCTATGAATCACAGTAGCCCCATGCTGAACAAATAAACAGGAAAAGCAACATTAACACTGCCTGATTTGTGTTATCCTAAGCATTTTGGATGAATTAACTCTGCATGCCTAATGTCTGCCGAGACTTTTACCTTCTCCTGGTTTCATTCAATATTATTCAGGCACTTTAGGTAGCAAAAACGAAGGGTGCCCATGCAGTTTGGGACTGAGCAGCTATAACTGCATGTGGTTTACACCATGTGCTAAGCTTCACCTCTACTTACCGCTGTTTTAGGTTACAAGCACAGGTGGCACGGCAACTAACGGTAAATCATGTGCTTTTGCTTGGCCACTGAATTCACGCTAAAATGTCCTAGTCCTGACAGTGACAATGAAATTATTTATAATTCAATTTTTTAGTTATTCAGTGCATTCTGAAAGTAATTCGGAAAGTAATTGCTGACTAAGGCGTTTCTGCCAAGTATTGAGTATGAATACTTATGTCAATATAATATTTAAGTTTTTCCTTTCCAATAAATTAACAACAATTTGTAGCATTTTGTTTTCACTTTGTCATTATGGGGTATTGAATGGAGAATGATTGGGGAAAACATAATTTTTTTTATTTTAGCATAAGGCCAGGCCGCAAAATAACTAAATGTAAAAAAAAGAAAAGGGTCTGAAAACTTTTCAAATTTATTGTAACTGTTTCTTGGACAAATGGGCACCTATCAGTATGACCCATAGGGTTTTTATTAAACTTTTCCACAATCCTGAATAAAACAAGGAAACGTGTCTTGGCACTACTGTACAGGGCCTCCGCTGGGGTTCTGCCTGGGGATTTCAGTCACTTTTCAGAGTAGGGATAGTGCAGCTAGTCTTGTTGCCAAAATGACAGAAACCCTGTCTATGAAAAATGCAGATACTTTCTATTTGGAAAGATAGTTTAAAATTTCAGTTCATTGCTTGGTGTTAGATTTTTAGGATATATGCTTTAAGGACAGTAAATGCTAAATAATCATTGAGATCACATATTTATAATACCAAAATTACAGTATATACATAGTACGTCAATAAGAGCCTGTCCTATAGAATGTATGGACATACCTTAATGGTAATGTAATGCGCTGTGTCTGTGGTCTGGTAAATGTTTAGCCTTCAGTAAAATGTATCAGGATGTTCTTAAAGTCTTTCTCTAGCCAAAAGAAAAAACTTGGATGGAGTTTCCATTTTATGTTCCTTTCATCCAATCTCTGGCTAAAGTGTGGCCCTAGAATGTTATAGTGCCTTTGCTTATTATTCATGTGTGTAGGATCTAGGGATCTTTTCCCAATGACTGATGACATGATAATCACAGCAAAATACTATCTGACCAGCGGAGAAATCTACGGATTGTGCATGTTGGTGCAGATTCATTCTCCTCTGTCAGGGGGCCGTGGGCTTAGAGTGATGGGTGTGTGTATTGTGTATTGTATGTATAGACAGGTAGGAGCTGAACTGTAATAAATAACATGAATGCATTTGGAAATGACAGTAAATGTGCTTGTATTCTTTATGGGTTCTCAAATGTTTCCCCAAAGCAGACAGCTTCAGTGTATGTGATTCATTGAACAGTGTAAAGGTCTAGTTTTGGCCATTAATATATTAGACAGGGGCAATATGTATTTTAAAGGCATGTGCCTGGCACTACAAATCGACTGGAAAAGTGTAGATAGAGGAAGCAACCACAATCTTGTAGTCTTTCTACTTAGGTGCATGCAACCAAGTGACTTCTTAGTAACTGGACCTTCAATCATTTTATCATTATTTCCAAAATGTATGTATACAAGCCTTCTGCATCAAGGTATCATAAGGCTATGTTCACATGATGGATTAAAGGGTTGTCTGGGGTGGGTTAAAATAAAAATACGTAATTCTCCCTATACTACCTGGATTCCCCACAGATGCCGTTCCGAAGCCTCCCAGTTCCCACTTGTCACCACTGCTTTTTTGTTCCTTTGACATGGTCTCCCTACAGGAAATGACCATTCCGTCGCAGAGATTAAATGACTGGTCACAGTGGAGACCAGGAAGCATCTGAATGGCAGCTGCAGGGGATTGGGGTAGTTTAGTATGACCAATTGTTTTAAGTTCAGGCTGAACATCATTTTCTTTCAGTGCTGAAAATACTAGTTGTTTTTTTGCCTAAAAAAATGTGAGATGCCACTTATTCCAGACCCTATTCTCAGGCACTGTATATGGAAAGTCATTGGATATCACATAGATTTAGGTGTTGAATATGTACCAAAGTATGCCTTAAAGGGGTATTGTTTGAACATAAGGGTTTTTCCATTGTCACATCTTGTTTTTACATATAAGACGGTCCAGGAGTTTGCACCCTACACCAAAATCCAAGACAAGCATAGACTTTCTAGTCTTATATTGGTGGTTTTCATTCATTCATATTGCGTCTATGCGGGAGTTAGCTACGCATAAGGTATCATAACTCAAGTGAAATACAGCTACCACATCATTGTGATCTTTCCTAATGCTCGTGCCGGGTCCAGTAGCTACTTAAGAAAGCAAAACATTTTCTGAATAAATCAGTTAACATTAGACATGATTTCCGTTCTTCTTGAAGGCTTTTCCTGATATTTTCCATATTGTAGTGTTTAATAGAAAATTACAGAAAATTACTCTTTTTGTGTGTGACATTTTCCACTTAACAGATGTATCATTTACATGACACCTATGATGAAGGACATTTAGTGGACTGTAGCATGTGTCATGAGTGTAACAACTATATGAGACAATGGGTGTCCAGTGTGTGAGACAGCCTTGACACTAGCAAAGTTCAGTGAATCATTATTTTGCAATGAAGTTCTTTGGGGATATGAAACAATGCTGTTGTGGGCTGCCCCTTTAAGTATCTTGTGGCTTTTTAACACAGCTGGTTTCAGATGCGTCTGCCTTAGTCTGCATGGGTTCCCTTGCCAAAGCAGGGCTGTCACAGCTGGTAGTACTTACGATACTTGCGGGAAAGTATGTGATTCATTAGATGGGGCCGTATGTTTTTCACCAGTTCTGGTCATGTTTTTGTTAGGATGTGGTAAAAAGCATAAGCAAGGGGGTGAAGGGACAATGGAAATATGTGACTTGTTAAATTTTGGCCTCAAACACTTATTAGCTTATGCTGAACACTGTAAAAAAGAAAAAAAAATAAGAGTACATGTTAACACATGCAGCATATGACCTATTTTTGTCCTTTAGCGTACAAGCTAAATTGTCCATTGAAATTACTTGTAATTTACATAGTTTTATGCAAACTTCTTATTGTAAAACATAGAACACTTGTAGTAGACAAAATATGCCTGATCCTTATGCCAAGGTTTGCTAACATTGTTACAGCCTTGAATAGATCTACAGTCTCTACAGGACTACAGAAAGCTGCTGAATTGGACAGTAAGTACATGCTCCACTCTTTTCAGGGGTTGTCCTAAATGCATATATGTATCCATATTCTATCTATTAGGGCATATGGATGCGATAAAGTTGGGTCCCCAATCTGTTTGATAGGGGCAGTTTCCGTTTAAGGATGAGCTATTTACTAGGGACAACCCCTTTTAAAGGGTTGCACAGAATTAGACAAAAAGGGTAACATTTCCTCAGAAACAATGCTGTGTCGCTGCATGGGTTATGTTTGGCATTAAAAGTCAGCCCATTTAAGAAAATAAGGCTGAATTGCAAGATAGGACTCAGCCAATGGACTTTGTGGCGCTGTATAAGAAAAAAGAACTTGCTCTTTAAATCCTGGACAACCCCTTTAAGCTTATGATTTATATATATACATATATATATATATATATATATATATATATATATATATATATATATAAATATGCAATCTCCACCACAGCACAAAAAATCAGAGGTCCAGGATCAAGTAGAAAGGCTTCCAAGTTTATTCACACCATAAATGTGATAGCGGTGCAACGTTTCGGCAAACTGCCTTTGACAAAGGCAGTTTGCCGAAACGTTGCACCGCTATCACATTTATGGTGTGAATAAACTTGGAAGCCTTTCTACTTGATCCTGGACCTCTGATTTTTTGTGCTGTGGTGGAGATTGCATATTTATGGACTGCTGACCTGCCAGTTGGCTGACCATGTGCACATACAGAGGGGGTCTTTGCTGGCTCTTTTGCTTGGTATATATATATATATATATATATATATATATATATATATATATATTGGATTAAGTAAAAGAAGGTTTTTTGGCATATTTATTATTAGGATTATGCTTTCGGAATACTCACTGGGATAAAAAAAACTCCAGGAAGCTGCTTCCTAAAACATGCATGCAATGTATTTGTAACTGACAGCTACCACAGGCCGTAATTTGGTAAACAATGAGATACTCCTAATACACTAGGGCTGCTTGTGTCCATACAGCGAGCGTATTCATTAAAAGTTTTATAGCGACGGAACTACTCTTAATCCTGTCGCAACAAGTCCCCCCTGTATCTATTAGAATGACCTGTGGCACTGAATTTTTACCTTCTCGTATCTAGCTTGTACAGCTGACCTTTGTCAGTATGATAAAGAGCAAATCGGCTTCTCTTGTGCTTGTCATTTTTCTCTATTTTTTTTTCTAAGTGCATTGAATGTCAATGAGGCTGAAGGCACCAGGGAATTTACAGACCTCTTCTCACTCAAATTAGGATTCTAGTGCCTAGATGGTCGGGACCTTCATTCTTAACTATTCTGAATACTTGACTTGAAGTACCATAACAGATAAAACTGCTATCACCAAGATGCCTAGAGCTGTAATGCTTTTTACTATGACCAAAGTATATTTTGGGTTCCCAGCGATTTATTTCCAATTACTTATTTTTCTCGGAGCTGTAATCTTTGTTTTAACTCGCATGCAAGCCAAAAAGAGAAAGTGTCTTTATGTCATTTTATTTCTCAGTGGTGCCACTGCCACAGAGATTTAGCGCACATGTAATAGAAAAATAGGTGATAAAACAAACCAAACCATAAGGAAGATCAAAAGGGTTTGGTGGTTTGTCTCAGTAAGGCCTTGGAGGCTCTCTGTACATAAAGGTCTGGCACTAGAGGGAAAAGCTCTTTCTTGGAAGACGGACCGGACTGTATACATTTATCCGACTTATCAGCCATTTTTAAGTTTGCACATTTTGGAGAGAATGTATCAAGAATGGAATTTCTTACAGCAGTCTTAAAGAAAAGTGCACTGTTTTAGGATGTGCCAAGCCTCTTAAAAAATGGGACACATCATTCATTGTCTGTGTGCCAGGTATGAGCTGGATTAGATTTTAGGAATAATTTAGATCAATGAAGAAAGTGGCGCAACAAGATAAAAAGTTGAAACTTTTTGCTCAAAACATCTTGACTTTAGTATCCAGAAAATTTTGATACAAACCTTGATAAGTCCCTCCCCCTTTTGTCATGTGATTGCATCCATCATACGTCTATGTTGCAGATGTCGTCCAGGCTTAGATAAAGAAATACAGGAGCATTTGTGTCCGTGATACATTGTATATGCTATGTTCAGTTCATATCCCAGAAATTCAATTTCTAGCTAATTGAATTTTTATTGTAAGCTATGGCGTCCCGCCATTTCTTGTACACGTGCAACCCCATTTTTTATATTATGGAAGTAGTTTACAATATTTTTGATAAACAGAAACATTATAGCTAACTTGATACAAAAATCTTCCTACTGAAGCACATGCAAATACTTGCGTATTACATTTAAGTAAAACAATTTTATTATTTAATTCCATTGTTGAAGAAAAGTATAGTACAGTTGGACAAAAGGGGAACATGGAATTTACTAAGAATGGTGTTTCATACTTTGTTTTGTTGGATTGCACTGCATTTATCAAAAGCCCCCCCCCCCTCCCCCCTTGATAAATCCCTTTGCCAGAAAAGCTCACCCCCTGGTTTAAAAATGTTTCACTTTAGGCAAGTTTGCACCACCTGCAGCCCATGACAAGTACCCCCAATAGACTTGTTAGCTAGGACACTATAGTATATGATATGTGTATCCTATTATAATACGTTTTTTTATAATATTTTGTTATGCTTTTGTTGAAGACAAACACAGTACAGCCCGCTTGCTAGAAATTGGTTGTTTCTACACATAGCCATAAAGTCTCTTTGGATAATTCAGAGCTAGAGAATAACATCTGCAAAGTGTCCAAGAACAATAACTACGCCGTTACATGTCATGTTTTCATTAATACACGATGTTCAGCATAAAGAGCTTTTATCTGCTAATTTCTAACATGTCTGGTCTGTATGGTGGCCCCAGTTGTTTATAAAAGCTACCAAAGCCATCCCATACATATTGGACCATATCTAGAAAAAAAAAAAAAGGCAACATTATTTATATATTTTATGTTTTTTTTCTATAGTTATGTGTAGATCTAGTAAAAACTATAAATAAGAGGATGTTCAATAAGGCGGTCATGTGGCATACATGAGTGGGGTGAGGATGGGATTGTACTGTAAACTAAGCCTAGTAAAAATATGGGCACTATAAACATACCCAGTAATATTCTATAAATCCAGCATCAAAGCGGTCCAGAAACATTGAGTTTGGCATTTGTCTAGTGCAAGAAATAACTAAATAATTTGAAATCTTACAAACCCAGAAGCTGGAGACTGAACAGAGATAAGAAGTTATGTGAGATTAAAAACTAAGTGATAGTCGAATAGTTTATGTTAGAGGATTGTTATGCTGTCTTCCTAGAAGGTCACTTTCCTTCTGAGTAGGTTTCTTATACTTTTTACGAGTTTTTAATAATCAATAATCTAAAGTACATGATAATCTGGCATTTGTCAAATTCTGTTAATTCAAAGGAAAAAGACAAGACCACCAATTTAAGGGTTTTTTACTGCAATGAAATACATTTAGACTTTTCTTACGTTGCAGTGGGGTTATCCAGAAAAAGGGGTTATCCAGGAAAAAAATGTTTTTATATATGAACTGGCTCCAGAAAGTTAAACAGATTTGTAAATTACTTCTATTAAAAAAATCTTAATCCTTTCAGTACTTATGCTGAAGTTGAGTTGTTCTTTTCTGTCTAAGTGCTCTCTGATGACACTTGTCTTGGGAACTGTCCAGAGTAAAAGCAAATCCTCATAGCAAACCTCTTCTACTCTATGCAGTTTCCGAGACAAGCAAAGATGTCAGCAGAGAGCACTGTTGCCAGACAGAAAAGAACAACTCAAATTCAGCAGCTGCTAATTATTGGAAGGATAAAGATTTTTTTAATAGAATTAATTTACAAATCTGTATAAGTTATATAAAAAAAAGTTTTTTTTCCTGGAATACCTCTTTAACCTGTTGGGATGGAGGGTGTACAGGTACGCCCTCGCCTCCTGGTACTTAAGGACAGAGGGCGTACCTGTACCACTTGCCAGGCGGTGATCGGACCGGGATGACTGCTGATATCTATCAGCAGGCATCCCGTGGTCAATTCAGACCGGCGATATGCTGTCAGAGACCGCGCCGAAGTGCGGTGAGGGGGGGGGGGGCATGGCGGCTTATCGGAGCAGCAGCACTGGCAGCGGCAGCAGGAGGAGGAGGCAGGCCGGAAAGTGCGGCGGTGGAGGAGGCTTCAGTGAAGATCGCTGGTAAGTAATCTTCACTGTGGCCTTCTAAAAGTTGCAAAACTACAACCCCCAGCATGCTCTGACAGCCAAAGGCTGTCTGGGCATGCTGGGTGTTGTAGTGTTGCAATATCTTGAGGGTCACAGTTTGGAGACCACTGTGTAGTGGTCTCCAAACTGTGGTCCTCCAGTTGTTGCAAAACTACAACTTTCAGCATGCACTGACTGTCTGGGCATGCTGAGAGTTGTAGTTTTGCAACATCTGAAGTGGCACAGTTTGGAGACCACTATACGGTGGTCTCCAAACTGTAGCCCTCCAGATGTTGCAAAACTACAGTTCCCAGCATGCCCAGACAATAAAGGATGCTGGGCAGTGTAGTTCTGCAATATCTGGCCCTTCAGATGTTGCAGAACTACAACTTCCAGCATGCCTGGACAGTCTGGGCATGCTTGTAGTTGTAGTTTTGCAACATCTGGAGGGCTACAGTTTGGGGACCGCTGCTTAGCGGTCTCCAAACGGTTCTTCCCCAGTTGTTACATAACTACAACTCCTAGCATGCCTTTCGGCTGTCAGTGCATGCTAGGAGTTATAGTTTTGCAACAGCTGTAGGCACACTGGTTGGGAAACACTGAGCTAGAGTCTGTTTCCTAACTCAGTGATTCCAACCCCTGTCCCTCTAGCTGTTGCAAAACTACAACTCCCAGAATGCACTGACAGATCGTACATGCTGGGAGTTGTAGTTTTGCAACAGCTGGAGACACACGGGTTGGAATCACTGAGCTAGAGTCTGTTTCTTAACTCAGTGGTTCCCCACCAGTGTGCCTACAGCTGTTGCAAAACTACAACTCCCAGCATGTACGGTCTTTCAGTGCATTCTGGGAGTTGTAGTTTTGCAACAGCTGAAGGTTTGCCCCCCCCCCCAGGGTACATTCACACGGGCGGGGGTTTACAGTGGGTTTCCTTCTACAAGTTTAAATTGCGGCAAATTTTCCACCGCAGCTCAAACTCCCACTACACTACTAAAAACTGAGACTACTACTGAAAACTACCAGCATTTTATTGAAAAAAAATATGTATTTTTATTTTAGAAATACCCCATGTGTGGTTGTAAAGTGCTCTGCTGGCACACTACAATGCTCAGAAGAGAATTAGGGCCATTGGGCTTTTGGAGAGAGAATTAGGTTGGAACTGAAGGCCATGTATGTTTACAAAGCCCCCGTGGTGCCCGAACAATAGACCCCCCCCACCACCACATGTGACCCAATTTTGAAAACTACACTCCTAACCGAATGTAATAAGGGGTACAGTGAGCATTTACACCCCACAGGTGTCTGACAGATTTTTTGAACAGTCGTCCGTAAAAAATGAAAAATTTAATTTTTCATTTGCACAACCCACTGTTCCAAAGATCTGTCAAACGCCAGTGGGGTATAAATACTCACTGCACCCCTTATTACATTCTATGAGGGGGGTAGTTTCCAAAATTGGGTCACCATGGGGGCTGTTCTGGCACCATGGGGGCTTTGTAAACCCATATGGCCTTCGACTTCCATTCCAACCAAATTCTCTCTCCAAAAGTCCAATGGCACTCCTTCTATTCTGAGCATTGTAGTTCACCCGCAGAACACTTTATATTCACATATGAGGTATTTCCAATGTGGTTACAAATTTTTGGGGGCTTTTTCTCCTATTACCCCTCATGAAAATTAAAAATTTGGGGTAACACCAGCATTTTATTGAAATATTTTTTATTTTTTTTATTTTTATGTCCCAATTTAACAAACATTTGTCAATTACAAAAATTTGCTCTCCAAATTGCCATTGTCGCTCCTTTCCTTCTGAGCCCTCTAGTGCACCCACAGAGCACTTTACATCCACATATGAGGCATATCCTTACTTGAGAAAAAAATGTATTACAAATTTTGGGGGGCTTTTTTACCTTTTACCCATTGTAAAAATAAAACAAAATGGGGCTACAATAACATGTTAGTGTAAAAATTTTGATTTTTCTCCTCCATTTTACTGCTATTCCTGTGACACACCTAAAGGGTTAACAAACTTTTTGAATACTTTGTGGGGTGCAGTTTTGATATTTGGCCCATTATAAGGGATTTCCAACATAAAGACCCTCATGTTCACTTCAAAACTTAACTGGTCCCTGAAAAATTCTGATTTTGAAATTTTCGTGAAAAATTAAAACATTGCTGCTGATCTTTGAAGCCCTCTGATGTCTTCAAAAAGTAAAAACATGTCAACTTTATGATGCAAACATAAAGTTAACATATTGTATATGTGAATCAATGCCATTTATTTGACATGTCCCTTTTCCTTACAAGCAGAGAGCTTCAAAGTTAGAAAAACGCTAAATTTACAATTTTTTCCTGAAATTGTGGAATTTTTCACCAAGAAATGATGCAAGCATCGACAAAAAAGATGTTTGATTGCAGGTGGCCCGTCGCTGGGACCCCCCGCAATCTCCCTGCAGCACCTGCATTCTATGAGGGAGCTGCGTCTCCAGTTTCGGAAACCTCCGGGATTCCGGGACTGGGGATGTGACGCCACGCCCCTTCCATTCATGTCTATGGGACAGCCATCACGCCCCCTCCCATAGACATGAATGTAGGGGGGACGTGGCGTGATGTCATGTCCCCAGTCCCGGAGACCCGGAGGTTTCCAAAACTGGAGAAGCAGCTCCCACATAGAATGGAGGTGCTGCAGGGAGATCACGGGGGGTCTCAGCGGTGGGCCCGCTGTAATCAGACCTCTTATCCCCTATCCTTTGGATAGGGGATAAAATGTTTTTGCCCGGAATACCCCTTTAATTCATAAAGTGATAGAGGTCAGATTTGAAAAAAATGCTCCCTTTCCTTAGGGTCATAATGGGATCTGTCCCCAAGGGGTTAAGGCAAGTTGGAGTGGCTGATGGGTGATCGCTCCTCTCTGAAATACATGGCATTGGTACCTACTTAGCATGCACAGTACCTTGGTATCGTAGTCCTAAATCTAATCAAAACCAGATGCCTAATTTTAGTTAATTTAAGGGAGTGGAATGCTACTGCCTTCCTGCTCGTAGGGGCTGTAACATTGAGATTTCTGTGGTGTACAGCCGGTGATTGAGATTGATGATATACTTATCTCATGCTTTTACATTGTGACACACACATCACACTTACCATGGATCTGATAATGTTTTAGTAGGAATTTACCACATTGTATAACTGTTTACAGACCTAGGGCATATTTACTCCTTTTAACTATTAAAATATCTCTACTGGAAAATACCAGATGTGTGAAAAAGTATATGTCAGTAAATATATTTACAGATTACATTCTGAGTCATAGTCAATGTTCTTTGTAATCATTCTATGGTTCTTTACTATGTTTTTTAAGCTGCAGATTCTATTAAAGGAGTTATCCAGGATTAAAAAGAAAAAAAACAGCACCATACCTGTCCTCAGGTTGTGTCTGGTATTGCAGCTTAGATCTATTGAAGTGAATGGAGCCAAGCTGTAATACCACACACAACCTGAGGACAGGTATACGGTTGTCGTTGTTGTTTTTCTTAAAAATACTTACCAGTATAGTGTTATGTGAATATACTCTACCACTATAATACCATTGGTGGATCATTTTCAGGTATATACTGATTCTACAGCAGCCACAACAACACGGCACATTAATGACCATATTAGTAATAAAATTGGAATTTCTTTTTTCGTGAACACTTGAAGAGGTAAACCTATGTTAAATGTGAAAAAAAACTCACTATAGGCAGTTGCATTTTAATGGGTTGTTCATTCTGGGCATCCTCAATATTCCTAGTTAGGACATAGGAGTGTTATAAAAGGGGCTCATCGCTAGATGAAAAAGAGCTGCTCTCTCTAAAAGCCTTAGTGTGACCATAAATCCACCCGTGAGACCACAAGGGTGGCCAATAATCAGATTTGTGCATATCATCAGAATTATAGGATTTGTGCTCGGGGCTACAAGCATTGCATCAGTAAGATTAACAAACAGACCTTACAATAGCGGTTGAAACGGGCCATAAGCAGACATTCTATACATACCTGTGAGACTGATAGTTGACCCTACCATAGCCGTTGAAGTGCGCCATAAACTGCATCAGAGGGCACACCTACAGGTACAGAGGGAGTTATATAGCCCCACCTTGAGGTGCGGGGCGTTAAAGCCTACACCTCTCGCACAAATACAGCCTTAACAGGCTTTATACATTAACCAACAAAGTACATTTGGTTTTCAAGCTTCTACTTATGAAAAGGGTTATCTGGAGGCTGAAAAAAACTTCATAAAAACTAATAAAAACATATTAAAATACCATGGTCCCCCTGGGCTCTTACTGTGACTTCATCTGATCCCATACAGCTCCTTCTAATTCAAAGACAAACTCTTTACTGCAGTGATGGCTCGCTCAGCCAATCACTGAGTAAGGTGGGATGCCACCGCAGTCAGTGATTGGCTGAACCAGTTATCACTGCAGTAAAGAGCTCGTCTTGGAAGTAACAAGTAGGTGGAACTACAGGGGACTGGATGACATCACATGTGTAGTCCCTGGGGACTAAGTCTGCTCCCAGCAACATATACACTTTTTTATTAGT
This sequence comes from Hyla sarda, assembly GCF_029499605.1. NCBI lineage: Eukaryota > Metazoa > Chordata > Amphibia > Anura > Hylidae > Hyla > Hyla sarda. The sequence continues at coordinate 331,246,491 of NC_079189.1, read as the reverse complement.
CTCGTTGACACTTCTTATCTCCTCTAGTACTAAGATTTTTTCTCTGTATCTTTTATTCTTCTAAAATGCTGGGCATTTTTACCTCAAGGAGATAATGATCCATTCTGGCAGTATTAAGATAATTTTATTTAGTTTAAAAGGGTATTCCTACCGTGAACATTTATGGCATATTCACAGGATATACCTCAAGTTTCTTATAGATTTGGGTCCCACTTCTGGACTCCTCACTTTATGGGTTGGGGACCCCTATTCAGCATAAACCAGACATTTATGGCATATTCAGTGGATATGCCATTAATATCTAAGGTTGGACTATTTCTTTGTGTCTTTTGCTTTAGCAGAATAACAGTTATTTTAGTTATATTATCAGCCATCTATTCCACCATTATTATTATTGTTTTTTTGGGGTTTATCTATGAAATGTTTATAACCCATGGTACACAAGTGGAAAAAAATCAGGGCAGATCATGGTGGTTGCTCTTCAAAGTCTTTCCCTACTGGCTGAGGCAGAGAAGTCTCCAACCTTTAATGTTAGTGCATCTTGCTATAAATAGATTTCTGGTCTTGGTAATTGAATAGTAAATTTACATCCTAACTTATATGACTCCATCTTGCACATGAGACTACACATGTGTGCTTTTATGATCAGTACTAACATTTTCTGTTATGAACTTTTCCACCCAAGAGCTATTTATCTGTTTTCTCTATTTTGGCCTCTCCTTCTTATCAGAATTCCTACTCCCCCGTCCTTTCTCTTCCCTCTAGAGAGATGCCTGGGAGCGGTAATAAGGCAAGGAAGAAGCTGAGGTTTGTTAGAAAAAAAAGAAGGCTAATGATCGGTGGCTCATTTTCATATGGTGTGGGTGTGGACGGAGGAGTTAATCAGTGCAGGTGGCCTCGGTCCCCTGGGAGATTCCCTTTTGTCATCATGAAAAGGAGGGGAGCGCAGTGATTGAATTACCACAGCTATGCAAGGACTAAACATATTTCAGCTCCCAATGGGCATCCAGTCTGTGGACCGAGAGCCGACATTAATTCTACTCCGAGGCAGCGCTGCAATATGTATTTATAATTAGAGCGACTGCGAGGAGCACAGAGTCTTGTTCTAATCTAATTTCTGCTGTAATCTGCCTAATGACGGCCTGGAATGCAAATGGCCTTTCATTCACTGTGACAGCTTGTGTATCTGGGCTCTAACAAGGACCCAGACACTTATGGATTAACCCCTTCTTTGGTCTGTACATATTAAAGGGGAAGGTCAGCTAGATGATCTCTCCATCATCTGTTTATCTTTATCTATCTATCTAATATATACAAGAAGAGCAGCACAACTGTCCACTACCTTGCCAAAATCGTGGCGGTGCACGCAGATATGGAGCCTTGGTAAAGGGCTCTGCATCAACAAAAAGTAGAACTCCGCAGCACACAAGTTAAATTGATGAAAAAAATTCAAGTTTATTGCATTACCAGTGTAAAAAGACAGCAGACTGTTGTCTTTTTAAGGCTAAGTTTCCACTTGTTTTTTTTTCTGGCAGTTTTTGGAATACTGGCATTGCAGTTTTTGAGCCAAAGCCAGAAGTGTATTCAAAAGTAATAGGACACATAAAGGAAGGACTTACACTTCTCCTCCCTTATGGATCCACTTATGACTTTGGCTCAAAAACTGCAGTGGTAAACTGCCAGAAAAAAAAAACAAGTGGAAACTTAGCCTAAACTGGTTATGCAATAAACTTGCACTTTTTTTCATCACTTTAAAGGGGTACTCCAGTGGAAAACAATTTGTTTTAAATCAATTGGTGACACAAAGTTAAACAGATTTGTAAATTACTTCTATTAAAAAAATCGTAATCCCTCAAGTACTTATCAGCTGCTGTATACTGCAGATGAAGTTCTTTGCTTTTTTAATGTCTTTTCTGTCTGATCACAGTGCTCTCTGCTGACACCTTTGTCCATGTCCTTAACTGTCCAGAGCAGGAGCAAAGCCCCATAGCAAACCTATCCTGCTCCGGACAGTTCCTGACATGGACAGAGGTGTCAGCAGAGAGCACTGTGGTCAGACTGGAAGGAAATTCAAAAAGAAAAGAACTTCCTGTGTAGTATACAGAAGCTGATAAGCACTGGAAGGGTTAAGATTTTTAAATAGAAGTAATTTATAAATCTGTTTAACTTTCTGGCACCAGTTGATTTTTAATAACTTGTGTGCTGCAGAGTTCTACTTTTTATCTATCATCTATCTATCAGCCATCGATCTGCCTATCTATCTCATGTTCTGTATAGTTAATGTGTCTGCTGCTTGTTGTACTCGGTATTTAGAAAGTATTCTGTTTCTAGGCCTGTGTGATAGACTGGAAGCAGTAACTCTACCATCACCTCATGATTTGTTGTGGAGACTCCAGTACAACAAAGATAGACCCGTAACCTCTAGCTGGTATTCTCCAGGGTCCCCCTGATCTGCTATGACTTGCACATTGTGATTTTATAGAAAACAATAACCGTACATTTTCATTCTCACTATTACAAGTACAAGTAGGGTTTTTTCTGCTGTAAAACCCAATACTTTGGAACGTTGCTTATCAATATTTTGCTGCAGCCGCTACTTTTGGACATGCTGCTTATTTAATGCATAGCCTTGCTCATATACTATAAATCTTAAAGAAAAAAGGATTTGTACATAGACACAGGTTTCACAGAATTAGATGTATCCACTCGCAGCAGAATTGTGCGAGACATCTCTGTGACTGCAGATCCATTCGAAGCATCTGAATAGGATTGTTTCTGCATCCAGTGACTGGAGTTTTTCGAAACGCATTCAGATTAATTAAAGAGTCGCAGCAACAAATCTTCAGCAAGAGGACTCTGCCTCACACAGTTTATGTTTCCCTGACATTATGAGGTAAATGTTTCCCACCTACATAAAAGAGACACCACCAATGCTCTCTCATTTGTGTGCACATCTCTGGTAGAGCCCACATCACTTATTAAAAGGTCATACTGTACAATATACAAAAGTGTTATCATAAACTAGGCTAAGAGAGGATGTAAGGGATTTTATGGAGGAAGTGCCTGCTGACCTTAAAAAAAAGTCTCCAAATACCTTCACATTAAGCTCTGTAGACTGCTTCATGAAATAGAAACATAGTTCCAAGCCCGGACTTTTCTTCCCCATGTGCATAAACTTACATTTATCAGTGTTGAACCTCATCTGCATCTTCCCACCCCAAACCTTGAACCTCTCCAGATCCATTTGTAATAGTGCACTGTCCTCTATAGTGTTTACTGCTTTACAGAGTTTAGTATCATCTGCAAAGATTGCTACTTTACTATTCAACCCCTCTCCAAGGTCATTAATAAATGTATTAAATAGGACAGGACCCAAGACTGACCCCTGTGGTACCCCACTAGTAACAGTCACCCAATCAGAATAAGTACCATTAATAAACACCCTCTGTTTCCTATCACTGGCCAGTTACTTACCCACTTGCACACATTTTCCCCAAGCATTCTCATTTTATGCACCAACCTTTTATGTGGCACCATATCAAATGCTTTGAAAAAATCCATATATACGACATCCAGGTTAGTTTGACAGGACCGATCCCCCATAAATCCATGCTGATATGGAGTCATACATTTATTTTTATCAAGATACTCCAAAATAGCATCTCTTAGAAAACCCTCAAACAATTAACATACAACGGAGGTTAAACTAAACGGTCTATAATTCCGGGGTCACCTTTTGACCCCTTTTTAAATATTGGCACCACATTTGCCATACGCCAGTCCTGGGGAACAGTCCCTGTTACTGTAGAATCCTTGAATATTAAAAATAGGGGGTCTGTCTATTACATTACTTTATTCCTTTAGAACACAGGGGTGAATGCCATCTGGACCTGGCGATTTGTCTACTTTAATTTTTTGTAGTCGGCACTATACTTCTTCCTGGTTTAGACAGGTGAACTGTACTGGGGAGTTTACCTTATCTCACTGTATTTCACCTGGAATTTCATTTTCCTTGGTGAATACAATGTATTACAATGTAGTGTAATTGTTTAATATATTTGCTTTTTCCTGATCCCCGTTTATAATTTCTTCCTCATAATTTTTTAAAGGGCCAACACTTTCATTTTTAACCTTTTTGCTCTTCATATAGTTAAAAACATTTTGGGATTAGTTTTACTCTCTTTGGCAATGAGTCTATCTGTCTGTATTTTTGCGGCTTATATCTGTTTTGTACATATTTTACATTTTTTTCTATAGCTTTTTAATGCTTCTTTACTGCCACCCTGTTTTAGTAGTTGAAATGCTTTATTTTTGTCATTTATTGCCCCCTTAACATTTTTATTCATCCATTTTTTTTTATTTCTGACCCTTTTATTCCCATAAGGTATATACATCTTACTGTGAGAATTTAAGATATTTTTTAAAAGTCTCCCATTTAGTGTCAGTATACTTGTTTTTGAGGACATTATCCTAATTTATATTGTTAAGGGCTTCTCTGAGTTGATCAAACTTTGCCTTCCTAAAGCTCATTGTTTTTTGTACCCTCGAGAGATTCCCTTATTGAACAAGTTATAATGTGTTATATTATGATCACTATTTCCTAGGTGTCCTTTTACTTGCACATTAGTTACTCTGTCAGGTCTGTTGGTTAATATTAAGTCTAGTAGGGCGCCCCCTCTGGTCGGGCCCTGCACCATTTGGAACAGATAATTGTCTTTAGCTATAGTCAGAAACCTGTTTCCTTTATGAGATTCACAGGTCTCAGTTTCCCAGTTTATATCAGGATAGTTAAAGTCCCCCATTATTATCACATCATTCTGATTTGCTGCCTTGTTTATTTGCCTCAGTAATTGATCTTCTGCCTCTTCCATTATGTTCGGTGGCTTATAGCAAACCCCTATCAGAATTTTTTTATTTTTATCTCCATATATTTCTACCCATAATGACTCCACATTATCTTTTCCCTCCCATATATCCTCCCGCAGTGCGGCCTTCAGACTCGATTTCACATAAAGACAAACTCCTCCCCCTTTCCGTGTTGTCTGTTCCTTCCTGAATATACTATAACCCTGTATGTTGACCGCCCAGTCCAACCATTCCTATTAACTATTCTAACCCCTCCATCCACTCCACCCAGGTACATTAATAAGTCCCCCCTCTCTATCTACACTATCTTCCCCCTCTATGTTTTAGGTTCCCTCCCCCCAGTCCCTAGTTTAAACACTCCTCCACCCTTCTAGCCATCTTCTCCCCAAGCACAGCTGCACCCTTCCCATTGAGGTGCAGCCCGTCCCTACGGTAGAGCTGGTATCCCACAGCGAAGTCGGCCCAGTTCTCCATGAACCCAAACCCCTCCATTCTACTCCAGCTTCTGAGCCACTTGTTTACCTCCCTTATCTTCCGCTGCCTCTCTGATGTGGCTTGTGGTACAGATAATATTTCAGAAAATATTACCTTGGAGGTCCTTTCCTTAAGCTTGCGTCCTAAGTTCCTGAAATAATTTTTAAGGACACTTCACCTACCTCTTACTTTGTCATTGGTGTCAATACGTACCATGACTGCTGGGTCCTCTCCAGCCCCACCCAGCAACCTTTCAACCCGATCCGCGATGTGCCAAACTCGAGTTCCAGGAAGACAACACACTGTTCGGCGATCCCGGTCTTTCTTTCTCCCTAATATTTGAGTCCCCCACTACCAGTACCTGTATGGCCTGCCCTGCACTCCTCCCTCCTTACTGGATCAGACACCCCCCTGGCGGTCAGAGACAGAGTCCTGCTACAGTACTGCTAGCTCTAAACTTGCATCCCCCTCATCTGCCAACCGGTCAAACTTGTTGGGGTGTGCCAGTTCAGGACTAGCCTCCCTGACACTTTTCCCTGTACCCTGTTTTCTAACTGTAACCCAGCTAGCTGCCTGATTGTCTTGCACCTCCGTCCCACTATCCTCCCCCACCTCTACCCCAGAGAGTACTTGCTCAGTGAGCAGGAGACTCCTCTCCAAGTTGTCAATGTGTCTCAGTGTTGCCAGTTGCTCCTCTAGATCCAGGATCTGGGCTTCCAAATGAACAACTCGCACACATCTTACACAACAATATGCACCCTCAAACTGCTGTTCAAGGATTGCATACATTGTGCAATAGAAGGGGGAAATCAGCTAAAGTAAAACAGGTTTGGAATAATCCAGGCAAACAAACCATGTCAGGACTTAAATTTCAGCATGGACCACCCTGTTTAATACTTAAAGGTTTTCTGTGGTTACAGAGGAAAAAGAAACACACTTTGACCTGAGTGTAGGATGTCAAACTACCTGCTTAATGTAAGCAGAGAATGTGTATATTATTAGGATGAATGTTTTGTGTCTTAGTGGTATCGTTATTCATAAAGAGGTAAGGATAGAAAGGTTAAAATGTCTTGAGACATATTAGTGTTGTTTAAAATAATCATTGTATTTGTCCTTACTTACAAACTGCTAAAATGCATAGCATCTGCTATTGCCTATAGTGTAGCTTGAATGGAACTAAACATATCAGCTTTCTTGTCTTTTACTATAAGGGTTTGTTCACACTACGGAATCTCTGTGCGGAATTCCAATCTGCTCTGAGATTCATCTGCCCTAATTTAGCATTGGTGACCCTTTCACACTGCAGAATTTCAGCAGCGGAAATTCACACGCTGAAAGGATGAGCGTGTTAATTCTTTTGGTTGAATTACCCACTGACTGCATTGTGCATGCGGACCTAGCACCGGTGGGCGCTCAGACATAGTCTTTGACCCGTTATATCTTCATGCAGTGTAAACATGCCTTAATGGTCGATACACAAGGTTATGCATGTTGGCCACTAGGTCCCTGTTAGCCGTGATATAATAGTCCTAGTGCTTTTGATATGAGGTGGTACAATAGATGACCATTAGATATAAACAAACTAGATGTATTCTATAATGGTTAAATTTTGATTACTGGTTTGGTAATGTAAAAAAATTGAACTCTGACAACCCAATGTATTTACAATAAAGGTCCATTGAAATACTGTTGTTTAAGTGATACTTGAGCAGGTACAATTTAGTCCAACAGACAGTGCCATTTCTCCTTTAGAGAATCGCCATTTGCTGCAAAAAAGTATTGTAGCTTAAAATTAGCCGGATTCAGTAAGGGACAATATGTGGCCAGTTAAAGGGGTTGTGTGCAGCAAAATGTAACTTATCCCCTATCCACAGGATAGCGGAAAAGTGTGTAATCGCAGTGAGTCCAACTGCTGGGACCCCCCGCAATCTTCTAAACGTTCCCCGGGTCTCTGAATTTTCTGATAGAATTTTCAGTCTCTTCGAGAGCACTGAAGAGACCCAAGTGCTGTACTTGGGCATCTCTGGCGCTCCCATAGAAATGACTGTAGCACGTGCTGTCCCCAGCGCTCGCTCCTCTCAGATAGCCGGGGCTTGTTCATGAGATTGCGGGGGGTCTCAGAGGTCAGATCCTGTGGATAGGGGATAAGTTACTTTTTGCTACACCACTCCTTTAAGGGTAGGGTCATACGTAGCACATGCGCATCGGTCATCACACAGCTAAAATTCTGCTTGCAAATTGCTCATGTGGAATTTCTTCAGCAGAAAATTTGCAAGTGGAACCCATTGAGTTTACTGGGTAGCAACATAATCCGCAAGCAAAATTTTAGCTGCGGAAAAACCTGCTGCGGATGTGCAATGTCTGAACCTACCCATAAGGATATTCTGATGCAAGACATCAATTGCACATCCTAGCCCAGTGGTTTCGTATCTGTAGACCTCCAGCTATTGCAAAACTACAACTCCCATCATGTCCAGACAGCCGTTGGCTGTTTAGAGACCACTGTCCTAGCCTATGGCTGTGGAAATAGACAGGTGGTTTAAAAAGAGTAAGAAAAGAATGGGAGAGCTGGCTTTCCCCATTATAGTTTATGTGGGTTATCAAAGGTTCTGAACAAACCTTTTCATTGATAAAAAGCATTGCCGTGAGACATTTACACATACACATTCTAGCACATTCACAGTATGCCATCCTGTACTCCTACAAGAATTCTTTAATAGCTTCTCGTGTTTCATTCAAAACACTGACATAACCTTCGCATAAAGCATATGGCCACCTGCCAATAAAAGTTAAAAAAAATAAAAAAAATTCAGGCTATATTGAGCCGATGGCAGAAATAAGGTATAGCCATATATAGGGATGGCTGAAGTACATTGTCACGATGAAAAGCATATCAAATAAACTATGGAAGGACTGTATCATTGCATTAGGAAGAAAAGAATCTTGGCAAGATAATAGTTTATCACATCACTTGTAATATACACTATATTGCCTTGTTCTGCAGAGACACGTGTAGAAGACTGTGCTGAGATATACCAAGTTTCTGTTGTCCTTCATATGGTGCTATAGGGTGTCTACATAACCCAGGGACCACTGAAGCATGCAGTAGATCATTTTTATCATTTTATGATTCTATGGATTCGGACCTTTCATGGGTGAGATATTATGACTACTACTTTCAACATCCAAGTTCTAGAGCCATTCTAGAGCCATAATAGAAGACGTTGGTCCTTGCTGTACCTTCATGCACGTGAGCTTCGATGCTCCTGTAAGTTGATGTTTCTTCCCTAACAGTGAAATGGATTTTATACTGTCTCTATATACTCTCTCCTTGGAATGAGAGCATTGTTATAGTACTTGGTATATACAGAACCCATAATGTCAGATAACACAATAAGATTCAGGTAGAGAAGCCTATAATAAGCACCGTACAGTGACCGGCCTTATGCAGCCCAAATGAGTTCATTGTGTGTTAGCACCGTATGCTTCCACATCCGTACACCCTGGAGGAATCAAAACTTCTTGGATGAAGAAGTAAGATGTTTAAGTTCCCATACTGTTCAAGGTTTTTAATAGGTCACCGAGGTATAACAGTGAAACCTGTATAAATACGTATGGATATACACATTGTTAGCCTGCTATGGTTTACAGAGCTTTTCAATAGCTGGTATTGTAAGGACTTTATAAATCATCTACTACAGGTGTGGTCTTCATTATTTCTACACAACACAGCCTTGAAAATTGTATTCTTTTGGCATGTATCAGTTTTTGAGCTTTGCATGTTTATTTAGGCCATGTTCACTTTATCAGATTTTTTGGTGAAAAAAATAAAATAAAATTGACATGGATTTGCAAGAGAATTCACAGTATAAATCCAAAGGCTAACGTAAGGATTTCTGCTGCCAATTTATAGTTTGACATGCCATGGATCCATGTGTGGCTACTCACCATAGCTTCTGTGTGTATACGCCTCAGTAAGTTACATGTCACTTTTTTTCCCCCACATGATACATTTTCCATTGAAAACAATGGAGGCAGATTTCATATGAATTGCATGCAGATTTTAACACAGAAAAGACACTGAGATCCAGATGAGAAATATATCTTATACCCTTACAATGCTGCCATGTTTCCATAAGGACAATGTGCATGGCACAACGGACTGACATTGTAGATTCTGACGGCCCACTCTCTGGTTATGAAAAACATGGGATTTGTCTCTTTTAATTAAATCACAATACATTTTATTGCCCATGTATGACATCATCATCAGGTATTATAGTTTAGTTGTTTAGAAAACTAGTTGTTTGGTAAACTTGCCCATAGTTTGAAGTTGTGATTTAAATAAAAAACAAAAATAAACTTTATCGAGTACCATGTGGTACACTGCTGAGGCCAGTGATTGGTTCCAGTAGTCACATGGGTATACAGGTATTTTATCATTGCAGCCAGGTAAACAAAGCCTTGTGGGCACTAAAGAGGCAAGGGACTTAAAAAGGTACTCCACTGGAAAACATTTTTTTTTTTTTTATAAAACTGGTGCCAGAAAGTTAAACAGATTTGTAAATTATTTCTATTAAAAAATCTTAATCCTTCCAGTACTTATCAGCTGCTGTATTGTACAGAGAAAGTTCTTTTGTTTTTTTAATTTACTTTCAGTCTGACAACAGTGCTCTCTGCTGACACCTCTGTCTGTATCAGGAACTGTCCAGAGCAGGATAGGTTTTCTATGGGGATTTGCTCCTACTGGACAGTTCCTAAAATGGACAGAGATGTCAACAGAGAGCACTGTGGTCAGGCAGAAAGGAAAATTTAAAATAAAAGAACGTAGATCATACAGCAGCTGATAAGTACTGGAAGGATTAAGATTTTTTTAATAGAAGTAATTTACAAATCTTCTTCACTTTCTGGCACCAGTTAATTTAAAAAAATGTTTTCAAGTGGAGTATTATTTTTTATCATCACAATAAATACACCATGGTGGCAATAAATGTTTTCAAATGGCATTGTGTTCAACTGGACCATTAAATATATATTAATTCCACATGTGCCTACCTGCTCTGTTTTGGCCTGTTGCTCATGGTTAGGACCATCTCAGGGCATCCCTTGATGCAACCAGGTACATGCAGTTTAACTGATATTGCTCATTACTCTCCACAGTGTATGCCGGCATGGGGGTTTTGGGAAGTGTGTGCCCTGTGGCATGGCACCGTTCAGAGAGGAAACCAGGGAGTGATCAGTTGTATGAGATACACCTCTGATTTTACCAACCCTTCATCATGAAAATCCCTTCAATTCTGTCTTTCTACTTGGCATGTTTTCTTGTTGTTTTTTGGAAAGCTTCCACTGCAGTTTTTGAGCCAAAGGCAGAAGTGGATCCAGCAGGCAGGAGAAATATAAAGGAAGGGCTTTTACTTCTCCTTCCTCATGGATACACGTCAAAACCTGAAGTGGCAGCTTTCTTTAAAAAAAAAACAACAACTGCTAAGTGGAAACACAGCCCGAGGCTTAAAGGGGTACTCCACTGCCCCAGCATCCAAAACATTTTGTTCCGAACGCTGGGTGCTGGCTACGGGTGTTGTGATATCATGGCCACGCACCCCTAGTGACGCCATGCCACGTCCCCTCAATGCAAGTCTATGGGAGGGGGTGTGGCAGCCACCACGCCCCCTCCGATAGACTAGCATTGAGAGGGTGTGGCGTGACGTCACTAGGGGGCATGTGCATGACGTCACAGCCCCCATAGCCCACACCCAGCGTTTGGAACAAAATGTTCCGGACACTGGGGCAGTGGAGTACCCCTTTAAAATTATAGTGTGTTTGTTATAGTTTGAACTGAATAAGTTGGTTCAGTTGAAACTTTTAAAAAGACCTGTATATAGTAAGCCCTCACAGGCAGGGCCCTCTCCCTCTATATCAGTTTGGCATTTACTGTTTTAGGTACAGTGCACATGTGTTTATTTTTATCGAATTAAGGATACTTTCTAAAAATAAATAGTATAAATAATAACTGGAAAGAGACATCCCAGAGTTAGTCTACTACCATTACTTTGTATCTTCCATGGGATGGTTAATCTGTATACTTTATGGTGAGAGCACACCCTTTACTGCCTGGGTTTGGTGGCAGTGACTTGTATAAGCTGTACAAGATGATTTGCTGCTTTTTATCAAGGTCAATAATATTACATGGGAAGTTGTTTTACAGCCCGGATAGGAAAAAGCTAAATGTGTGTACTAAAGTGTGCACTGAGGCAAAGAACAGAGCCTGATCACCTCTGTTCCACCGGCTTTTATTACTTAAACATCTTGTGCAAAGATCTCTTTCATTTTTTTTCATGAATGTTCCACATGACAAAAAGTGTTAATATCTTCAAGCCCAGGCAGCAGTAATCCTTTTACTTGAGCGAATCATGTGCTAATCTGCTGGCCGAGTCATGGGCGTATTAGATCATTAGGAATTCATTCTGTGAGGCTGGCTAAGACCAGTGACAGGAGACGGGGGAGGCATTGAAGAAAGTGTCGCATAATTCAGAAAACACTTCCCCTGACACCGCCGTCTTAATATCTGTTTAATAAGCACACATTAATTACATATACTCTCAGAACCTCTGTCTGGTGTCTGCACCGCACAGTGGCTTCCAGTCATTGCCTCCTGTACACAGTCATTTGCAGCTTTGTCATGTTAAAAGCTCTGTGCAAAGACTTTACACTCCTGATCCATTTTGGTATAAGCACATGAAGATGTTTTTCTTAATGTGATTGTAGACAGAGTATAAAAAAATTTACCCACATATTCGGCAGCCAGGCAAGTTTACATGGAGCAAACTCCGCTTCCTTTCAGATCAGTATTGCACATGTGGGTTGTATTTTTAAAAGGGCTGTGGAGAGTTTGGCCCGAATTCAGTAGTGCATTTTATTGTTTGTTTACTGTAAATCAGACTGACAGATGCTTTAACCGGTTGCCGTCTAAGGACCCGGCTCGTCCTGACATGGCAAGCGGTGCATGGAGCGGGCTCCTGACTCGAGCCTGCGCCATACCGGCTGGCCCCCAGCTGATTCCTGGGGCCCGGCTATTGACCCTTTAGATCGCAGCTTTCAAAGTTGACAGCGGCATCTAAAGGGACATTTAAACCATCCTTGGGGTGATCCACTGCTGAGGTAGCCAGAGGGCGTACCTGTCCTGCTGCGGCTGTCCCGGCTCTGTGATTGAAAGAGCCTGGCTGAACCACGCTTTATCAATCAAGCACAGATCACACAGATCAATGTAGTTCTATGGAATCACATTGATTTGTATGAGGAATCTACTGATTCCTTTTAAAAGTCCCCTAAGGGGACTAAAAGTGTAAAGAAATAAAAAGTAGTAAAATAAAATAAAACCTATATAAATTAGGTATCCTTGTAACCATATGGACCTAAAGAATAAAGATAAGGTTTCATTTTTCCCGAAAAGTGTACTGGATAGAATCGGAAGCCCCCAAAAGTTACAAAATGGCATTTTTCTTTTAAATTTTTCCCCACAAATATTTTTTTCTGGTTTCGCCGTAAATTTTGTGGTGAAATGATTGATGTCATGATAAAGTACAATTGGTTTGCAAAAAAAAAAGCCCTCATATGGGTCTGTATGTGAAAAATTTAAAGCGTTATAATTTTTAGAAGGTGATGAGAAAAAAAAAACGAAAGTGCAAAAACAGAAAAACCCTGCGTCCTTAACGGGTTAAGGGGGCAGTAAGATGATACAAAGAGTGGATCACTTTTGTCATGCGCATGTCCCTCAGGCCTCATTCCCATCTGCATTGAAGGTTTTATACAGAACCTCCGTTGCAGATTTTGCAGATTAGACAAAACGTTGAACACTATGAGGAAAACCCATCCTGTTACAGTCAGTAGGGTTCAGTGGGTGTCCATTGTGCAGTGGATCCAACTAGGCTACCTTTTTTTTATTGTTTTGCACTTATGATTAAGTAGAACAATGGGAAAAATATTAATATTAAAGCTGGCTTATCGAGTTCATACAGTGCTCTGCACAAGCCTATGAAATGTTTGTCTCTCTCTTCTCTCTCTGCGGTGGGGGTATATACTGATCATGTGCCCATGCCTATTAACACATATGAGCCACAGTTGTAATAAATGCTGATATATCCATTATTGTGGTTGTTGCAAATCAGAACACACGCCATAGCTTTCCACATCTGCAGATGATGCCCAACTGCCACATACATTTTTGGAGTATATATATATATATAAATATATATATATAGTTATTTATTTATATTTTACTTTTAAAACTATATATTGTACAATGTGACTGCATGAGCTTTAGGGCTATAAAGACAAAATGAGCCACCCGCCACTACAATAAAGCAGTGTTAACCTCCCAATGTTCTGCATTCCATTAAGAGTATCCTGATTAATGTGGAGCAGGAGGGGACACGAGGATTCCAGATGTAGTACAATCCCACAGAACATCCAAGTGTTTCATTAAGCATTTGGCTGCTCTGACCCAAAGGACATTTATTAAGGATAGCTTTTCCCCGAGACTTGCAGTTTCTCAGCTTTGTTGTGTAACTCTATTAAGATAAATACCTGTTTAGTACTCTCTAAGTAAATGTATATCACTACTTATTGTGACTTACAAATGCATAGCTTGTACTTTCTACTCTCTGATCAAGGCAAGCCTTATGTTATACCTCTTAAATAATCTGGATACAATTTTTTTGTTATGTTTTTAGATTGTTCACTTGAATAGGGCTGAGCTACACAAGGGATAAGCCACTGTGTCTGGATAAATGTTTAAGTGGACATGGTCCATGCAAAAGACCCCAAGCTTCGCTTTATGATGAGTGTGGGGGTTCCAGATGTCAGACCTCACTGATCAGACATTAATGGCTTATCCTAAGTATAGACTGTGCTCTCTTTCTCTCTCCCATAGCTGGCATCTCTGCAGCATTACTTCCTATTTGGATCTGGTGCTGCAGCAAATAACATCCTAAACCTGAGTATGCAGCATTGCAATATCATGCAGGCAGGTTCCCTATGAGTTGCTGAGTAGAGATGTTCTACAATGCTTTGCCAGGCTTACCGGCAAGGGGTTCAACAAGAGACAGCTACAGGTTGAAAGACCTTAATTTTTTACATGGTTATTCAAACACTGCAGTCTGAAATATCCTGTAAAGAAATGTGAGAGGTGGATATATAGTTGTTCAACAGTTCAGTAAGAAGTAGTAATACTGGCACATACACCACTAGTAGCCACACAGCGTTCATAGTTACATAGTTAGTTACATAGTTAGTACGGTCGAAAAAAGACATATGTCCATCAAGTTCAACCAGGGAATTAAGGGGTAGGGGTTCACAAGGAGTTATTGCTACACTTCATGCACCTGCTCCGATTGGGGCGGTGCAAAATGCTAATCTACAAATGTAACGTATAAGTAAGAAAGCAATAGTAGCCAGCACTCACCATTCAGAGAACTTTATTGCAGATATCGGTGCATCAGTACAACTTCAGTGGGCAGGATGTTAAGAGCAAAGGTATCAGGACAGCACTGTTTCGCGCAGCTCATTCGCTTCCACAAGCCGAAATGGTATCGGCTTCTGGAAGCGCACGAGCTTAGCGAAACAGTGCTGTCCTGATACCTTTGCTCTTGACATCCTGCCCGCTGAAGTTGTACTGATGCACCGATATCTGCAATAAAGTTCTCTGAATGGTGAGTGCTGGCTACTATTTCTTTCTTACTTAAGCATACATAGTTGTGTTAGGTTTACCCTGGGTGCAGAGGTTGGCAAGGTTGAAATTACTTCAGTGCAATATTAGGCTGGCATTTTTGAGTTTGCAATGATAAAAATGATGGCACAGTTATTTTATTGCATCAAATCTGTCATAATTGTGTAGTAAGCCTTATGTGCTGTTTTGGTAGTTTTTCCTGGTCCTTGTAAAATGGCTTTACTCTAAAGTGTTGTCGGAGATTGCGGGGGGGTTATCGATGTTTAGGGGCCAGTTGTGTAAGCAAAACGCAACTTTTTGAAAAGTCGCACATAGTAAATACATTACCACTACAAAACTCCTAACCAAACACAACAATAACCGCAATATAGGCAACAGCTTTAGAAGTCTACTAAATGAAAAGTCACACCACAGATTGAGATGACTAGATATATGCAAGCAGCTCTAAAATGGCAGGTCTTGTTGGGTAATCCAAGGAAAGACTGTTGGTGAACTGGGGATAGGGTTAAGGATACACGAGACTCAGCACAAATTTCTGGAAAAGTTAATATTTGCTATAATAGAAAAATGTGCATCCCTGTTTGCTATGTGTAGTGTTCCATTGCCACAGACTGGTCAGGATGCCCATGCTGACCATGTCCACCATTAAAAGGGTTTATAGTATGCATTTGAGGATCAAACGTAAACCTAAGAACAATAGAAGACAGTGGCTTAGTCTGATAGATCATAGTTTCTTCTACATCATGTGAACAGTACAAATCATGTACAATGGAATAGGGCAAGCAAGTGGAGGTAGTGCAATGCTCTGAGCAATGTTCTACTGGGAAACCTTGTGTCCTGGCATCCATGTTGATGTTAATTTGTCCCATACCACCTACCTAAACTTTGTTGCAGTCCAAGTACTCCTTCATGGCAGTGGAATTCCCCAATGGCTTTCTTTTAGCAGTTTAATGTGCTTGGCTAGATTGCAAAAATGTTTAGTAATGGTTTGAGGAACATAAAAAAGAGTTAAAGATATTAACTTGGCTTCCACATTTGCCAGATAATCAAGTATCAATAGACTGTGCTGAAAAAACTAGTATGATAAGTGAAGGGCTCACTTTACTGCTTACAGATATTAACACTGGTACCAGATAGCACAGGGTCTTGTGGAGTTCATACCTTGTTGGAACGGAGTTGTTTGGGGGAATGTGATGCAATATTAGCTTATGGCTAATTGGCTAATAAACACAGTATATATGTGAACTGCTGAATTTCTCAGGATTACTATTGCAAATATAGTATGTTCTTCTGACAATGACAAGGAATATGAGTTCATTGCATCTCTGCATGTTACTTTCATATTACTTTTCTTGTAAAGTGAACCAGATAACAATGTTATATTAAGGAATTGCCAGATATGTAATTTCCCAGCATCACCCATAACCGTTGTATTACTTTCAATGCAGTGCGGCTTACAAACAAGCACCTTGGGCGTTTTTGGATTGATCAAATGTCTTGTCAAAAAAGGTGTTTTGTCTTTCAAATAACTTAATGGTAATGGTTGCTTCTTGCTTAACAGACTGAGGCAATTTCACAAATAACATAATTCTGTCCAAGGTGGTTACCTCTCCGCTTAATCAAGAGTAATAAGTTATGGAAAATGTTTTAGCAGAAGTAGAGAATTGTGGCAGGCATACGCTGGTACAATAACAGCCACAGAGGTCTCCGGAGGAGTGCGAGATTAATTTGATGTTTAGCAGCGCAGCATCTGACAGGAAAGTTCAGTTTGGGATGAGATGAACTCATGCCTATTCTTACAGCTTTGGCACAAAACCTCCTCTATACAATGGTTTGGCAAGGCTTTATAGGCATTCTATACATAAACCAAACCTATGTAAAAAAAAAAGATGATATACAACAGATTTCAACCGTATGCACAGTGCATGGGCACCCACGGAAATCAACTGTATTTTTCTCTTGTCACTAATACGCTGTACATAGTCCTATACATAGTGCAAACGATAAGATCTGGTCTTGTTGTGAGATCAGGGAAGTCTGTCTTAAAGCTGGATCTAAATATACAATTCATACAGTGTACACTGTGCCAAATTCTTCATCTCTTATCCACGAGAAGTTAATGTTGTATGCAAAGGATGTTGGGCCTGGCTTTACACAACCTATTTGTTTACATGAAGTTTTTACATTAAGCTTCTGTTTGTCATTGCCATGTCACTATCAGTATATAAAAATATATATATTAATTATATAATTAATATAGATTAATATATATTAATCTTGCAGTTTTCACTCTGGCTTTCAGTTTTCACTCTGGCTACTAAGACACTTCCTGTTCTGCCAGTTCTGTAAAGATCACTTTTCAGAAATTATCACATTATCATCACAGGCAGGGTTACAACAAAAGATGACACCTATATACAGATAACACAGGATCTGCCATTGACAATAGGTGATGTCACAGCTCCCCTCAACCCCCTCCCTGCACAGATATCCGTGAATAATCTTCAGACTACAAGTGCCTATGGTCCATATCTATGGATGCTTCCACCAGGACATACAGAAGCTGATAAGTACTGGAAGACTTGAGAGTTTTAAGCAATTTGTAAATCTGTATAACTTTGTGTCACCAGTCGATTTTAAGAGATTTTTTTTTCACTAGAGCACCCGTTTAAGGCACCTGCATATGTTTCATGTGAAAACATGCATGCTAATCATTATTTAGTGTTGTTTTTAATTTGCAACTTTATTTTTGGGGTGTTTTATAAGTGTGCGGAAAAAGCACCAAAATGCCGTATTGAGGGCATGTAATGTTTTGTAAATAAAAAAATAACACCACAAAACACAACAGAACCAAAAAATACCATAACATTACATCTGTTGAAATTGTACTAAATTTGCCTGACAAGCAACAAATTCACATGACTGACACAGATAAATGTGAATTTAGTGCAGTTTCTATAGTTTGAAGTAAGTTCACTATGACCAGTGATGTAAAGAAAAGTGTTTCACCATCGACACAATTACTTTTGTCAACTGTCTGGCATTTATAAATTTGACATCAGTGTAACAAATGAAACCATACACCAAAATCAGAAACTGCTGCTGATGGGGAAACATGTTGGAATCTATATAAATGGGATTTATTATTATTATTATTAATAGTAATAATAATGATAGTAGATGGTTAATGAAAATATTTACAATGCCATTAACAAAATAAATAAAACATACTTCCACAATTCTCTTTTTTCTAACAGCTATGGAATTCTACAGTGTAGGCTAGGTACAGGGTCTGTTTTTTTTTTTTTTTTTTTTTCTTGAGCCGAACGGACCCTGAAACGGGTCAGAAGCAAACGTTTACTGCTGGGTCACAACAGACCCCATTCACTTGCTTGGGGCCCTTCGGGGATCCGATAATCTTACAGGAGTTAAAGGGGTATTCCAGGAAAAAACTTTTTTTTATATATCAACTGGCTCCAGAAAGTTAAACAGATTTGTAAATTACTTCTATTAAAAAATCTTAATCCTTCAAATAATTATCAGCTGCTGAAGTTGACTTGTTCTTTTCTGTCTGGCCATAGTGCTCTCTGCTGACATCTCTGCTTGTCTCGGGAACTGCACAGAGAAGAAGAGGTTTGCTATGGAGATTTGCTTCTACTTTGGACAGTTCCCGAGACACGTGTCATCAGAGAGCACTTAGACAGAAAAGAACAACTCAACTTCATCATCTCATAAGTACTGAAAGGATTAAGATTTTTTAATAGAAGTAATTTACAAATCTGTTTAACTTTCTGGAGCCAGTTGAGATATATATATATATATATATATATATATATATATATATATATATATATATATGTATATATAAAAGTTTTTTCCTGGATAACACCTTTAAGTGGAGAAAAAATAGTGTTTGCGCTAAATTTGACCGAACTACAGACGGAGCTCCACATAACGGATCCCGACAGCAGTGTGAATGACCCCGTAGAATTCATACTGGACCATGAACAATAATGTTTATAATATGCAGTTAGGGAACACAAACGGGAGTTTTCTAGAAAACACCATTGAAGTAGTGGTCTACCTGGCTCATACGCTGTGCTACTAGTCTGCCATTCAGGGGATTGCTGTATTAAATAGAGCAGAAGAAAACTAGAGTAGAGAACAGTTAGTAAACCAGTCACAGAGTGGTGAGAAGCCAACAACAACATTTTATCTGTATCCAAAGCTAAATTATGCAGTCTGCGCGTAAAATAGTAAATACAAGTGAATCTGGTCTTTGATTATTCAAAATAGTTTCATTGGCTGTGTAGTCCAATCCAGGAAGGGAATGTGGAATAAGAATGAATAATCTCTTTTAGGGTCTATTCACACGTACAGTATTCTTTGCAGATTTGATGCGCTGATTTGATCCACAGGATTTGAAGCTGTGTTCAGTCATTGAGTTTACATTGAAATCTGCAGAAGAAAATCTGGCGCATCAAATCTGTGCAGAATCCTGTACACGTGAATAGACCCTTAATCTTACAGTCACAGATCAAGACTAGATGATTTGTCAAGCGAGCATGTCTGGCTAGGGGAATAACAACTTTTTTTTTTTTTACACAGTTTATTAAGATAGTGTTGCTAGATCAGAGATTTACCTTATGTTGTAGGTATGTCTCAGGAGGATAGAATATGCATTGTCTTTCTTACCATGATCCTCTATTCTACAGCTATACTCAGCATTGCCTTTAGGTTTTATATATTTTTTTTTATAGATTTAAACAGCCATTCTGCAGCTTTTTGCAGAGATCTCATTGGTCTTTGTCCCCATTGGGAGACACAAAAACTGTGTTTTTGGGAGTGTGGGAGAAAACCTGGTGGAAATCCATGCATGGAGAGAACATACAAACTCTGGTAAGACATACACATAGACACTCCATGCACTTGTTGCTCTTGTCGGGTTTGCCAATACCACAAATACAGTCAAGAGTCTTGTTTATAACAAACAACTGTCTTCTAAGCTAAATTGGAATATAAAGAAAGTGGCCTTTAGGAAAGGGAAGGTAAACCAAGAGAGAAGGTGAATCAACAGTCATCAAGAGAGAAGGTTTACCAACAGTCATCAAGAGAGAAAGTGTACCAACAGTCATCAAGAGAGAAGGTGTACCAACAGTCATCAAGAGAGAAGGTTTACCAACAGTCATCAAGAGAGAAGGTGTACCAACAGTCATCAAGAGAGAAGGTGTACCAACAGTCATCAAGAGAGAAAGTGTACCAACAGTCATCAAGAGAGAAGGTATACCAACAGTCATCAAGAGAGAAGGTGAACCAACAGTCATCAAGAGAGAAGGTGTACCAACAGTCATCAAGAGAGAAGGTGTACCAACAGTCATCAAGAGAGAAGGTGTACCAACAGTCATCAAGAGAGAAGGTGAACCAACAGTCATCAAGAGAGAAGGTGAACCAACAGTCATCAAGAGAGAAGGTGTACCAACAGTCATCAAGAGAGAAGGTGTACCAACAGTCATCAAGAGAGAAGGTTTACCAACAGTCATCAAGAGAGAAGGTGTACCAACAGTCATCAAGAGAGAAGGTGTACCAACAGTCATCAAGAGAGAAAGTGTACCAACAGTCATCAAGAGAGAAGGTATACCAACAGTCATCAAGAGAGAAGGTGAACCAACAGTCATCAAGAGAGAAGGTGTACCAACAGTCATCAAGAGAGAAGTTGTACCAACAGTCATCAAGAGAGAAGGTGTACCAACAGTCATCAAGAGAGAAGGTGAACCAACAGTCATCAAGAGAGAAGGTGAACCAACAGTCATCAAGAGAGAAGGTGTACCAACAGTCATCAAGAGAGAAGGTGTACCAACAGTCATCAAGAGAGAAGGTGTACCAACAGTAATCTTTTAAAAGTGTATTCTCGCCACAGGAAGTAGCAGTATAATGTTAGGATATGCAATGATTTTCTAAATGGTAGGGTTCCGCTCCATGCACAGTGGATGTCAGTCGAATGTTACATCTAACAATCGGTTGCCTCAGCCGGGACTGGAGATAACTCAGGTCCCGGCTATTTAGCCACTTAGATGCATGTGATAGGCTAGACAGAGGGAGTGACCACCCTCTGTAACTTAATAAACCTGATGCACTGCTATATATGGGGCTTCGTTAGTTTCATAGGCACCAAAATAGGAACAGCCAACACAACAGTGACAGATTTTTTTTCCACGGTTCCATTTAAATGTAATACGTCCGTCCTATGAGTTGGCTCTCATAATTAAACACCAGCTCTCATCATGTCTCTGTAAGTGTGTGGAGTGTGCTAACAGCTTGCTAAAGTTCAGTCTGTTAACAACACGTGTTTTCCTTGCAAGCATTTGGTGAATGAAAAGCAGGATACCATAATTACAAGTGCGGGTTTAAAAATAAGTAAAGTGAGATAGAAGTGTCAGCCTGACAGCTTCTTTCTGCTGGATATTTCACAACCTGTTTAGTAAATGATGTCTCCAGTTAGCGACAATGAACAGTCCTGTCGAGAGCTTTGATACAGCTTCAAGTGGTGGATATTAATGAAACCAACGCGCTGAGAAAATGGCACAAATTATACTGACCCCCTACTTATTCTAATTGTAATATATTGTGTTTATTAACTCTACATAGTGATATAGAACTTATTTATGCTGCATTTTATGGGGTAGTCTTATGAAAGTCACTTATCTAAAAGCAGTCACTTGGTGATCAAGCTGAGGTCCACATCCTGGAATTCTGACTGCTTACTGGGTATTTAAGAAGTTCTATATTGTCAGACAGAACTATGTATATCTACTTGAAAATAACTTTGCTTGGTCCACCAGAGGTGTAACAAGTATACAGCAAAGGTATGGTGTGACCCAAAACAAGCAGGAATAAAGCTGCAGTTTCAGTAATATGGAGCTATGGTGAGTGCATGTGTAACCCTGTGTGGGTGCCAGTACAGGAGGTGCAAAGTCCATATGTAGAACTATGAATATGAAATCAAGGAAACAAGACTGCACTCACCAATGGCAACAGAGCTTTATTGCAGCATTCCAGGTAACAAAAGCAGGTGGATGGAGGGAGGCGGGGGACGTCCCCCGCCTCCCTCCATCCACCTGCTTTTGTTACCTGGAATGCTGAAATAAAGCTCCGTTGCCATTGGTGAGTGCAGTCTTGTTTCCTTGATTTCATAGAGGTGTAACAAGTGCATCTTGATAGAATATGATATTGGGCAGTAAGGCTTCTATACAGGCTTCAGATATGTACATTTACAAACATGTAATTAAAAAAAAAAACAGCGTGGAGAATATTTATTAAATGGGTTATCCAGGAATAGAGTAACAGAGCAAATTTCTTCCAAAACAACACCACACCTGTGCTCAGGTTGTGTGTGGTATTGCAACTTGGCTCTATTCACTTTAATGGAACCGAGCTGCAATATCAAACACAACCTGAGAACAGGTATAGTGCTTTTTTTTAATTACCTTTGTTTTTCTAATCCTGGATAACCCTTTTAATAAATATTATCCACAATGGACTAACTTATGTTCCTGGGGTGGAGCCTATTGGAAAAAAAAACTTGTTTCCCGGGATTCCTCCAGTTGGGATTTCTAAGAATAAAGTGTAAATAGCAGTGAGGAACATGTTGACTTTTTTTTTGTAGTTGAGTCCATTTGTAGATATGTGGCGGATTTGTATCAAATGGGTGTGGATTCTGTAAAAAAAAAGGGCATGGTTTAAATGTTTTGCCATGCGCCAAGTTAAGCGCACTGTCACATTCTAAAAGTTAGTCAGTTTAAAAGTGGTCTAAACTTAGACTAGACAGTCTAAGCTTATCTCACGTTTTTAAACAGGCTGAGCAGTTATACTCTTAGACTGCTTAGTCAACAAGTTTACACTCTTTAAGAACTAGAATATATATGTTTTAAGCCCGCAGGGCTGTATTTTTGTGAGGGGCGGAAGTAATTATCGCCTCCTGCATTTCCAGGTGGGGCTTATTGGGAACAGGTGGGGGACGTGTGTATATAACTCCTCCCTCTCCTACAGGGGCTTGCCCTCTATAGGGCATGCCCTCTATAGGCGTGCCCTCATTACGCGGTTATGGCACAACTCAGACCACTATACTAGGGTTAGATCTTTGTATAGGAATTTAGGATACATTTCCT
Source organism: Hyla sarda (assembly GCF_029499605.1). Lineage (NCBI taxonomy): Eukaryota > Metazoa > Chordata > Amphibia > Anura > Hylidae > Hyla > Hyla sarda. The sequence goes on along the minus strand of NC_079189.1, from coordinate 331,223,262 downwards.
GTCACTAGTACATGGATGGAGCCTGAACACAAATATATATATATATATATATATATATATATATATATATACCAACAATAAATCGTACAGCACTCACGGGTTCAAGTGAAAAAAACACAACGGTGTTTATTTAAACCATGTTCGGATGCAACGTTTCAGTGGTATCCACCACCTTTTTCAAGGTGATTTTTTTCACTTGAACCCGTGAGTGTTGTTGGATTTATTGTTGGAATCTATGGATGCGGTCTGCGACTGGGACCGTGGTTTTTACTATTGCACCCGGACTACTACCTAGAGACTTACAGTGGTTGTGCTGTTCTCCGCCATTTGGGAATATATATATATATATATATATATATATATATATACATACAGAGAGAGAGATTTACTTTGTACGTCCTTTCATTACTTAATTTTGTGCCTGATATTAGTACATATTCTCCCCACTTGGAATAATAAAATAGTTTGTGTACTGTACTGTATTTAAGAATGAACAAGTGGCATGACAATATAGTAGTATGGCTTCTTATCATAATTCATGGGTTTTGTGAGCAGATCCAAGTGCGGCAAACATGGAATATAGTCTACTGATAAAGCTTAGCTTGTTAGCTGGAAAAAAGGTCACTGTTCGCATACTTCACACAGCTGAAAGATGCTTTTGCATGAATGCAAGCCTTATTGTAGACTTTTCATTATATTTTTTCTTAACTTTTCTATTGTAACCAGCATCAAAAGGAGTAAAAAGTAGGAGCTGCTCTTTTCTTTTTTTCTACATATGTATTGTTTAAAAAAAAGAAGAAGACGAAAAAAAAAAGTCATCTGTAATTACCATTTTGCAGAATGAATTCCTGTAGGGTTTGTTCTCTCACTATTAGTAAAAGAGATAAGTTGAAATGTATTAAAATTTCACTGTACAACTGGGAGTTTATGCTCACTGTAAGCATGTTAATGTTTTTCCATTGCCCTAGTGTTTGTGTTTAACCAAGGCATTATGTCCAACAGGGAGAGCATTATAGGATAAATCTATGTGTAAAAGAAGCATTCTTTAGAGAACATAATGAAGAATATATTTCTGTTCCTATTTAGGGACCTGTTAAAGCTATCTAGTCTTTTCCAAGACCTGCGTCTCTAGGTGCTAAAATTTAAATCTCATTTCTGTTCTTTCCTTATCATAATATTTGAACAATTATTGTTCACATAAAGCAGATATTTCATAGTGATGGCATAGAGCACTACAGTTGCACATCACCATTGTGCAGTTAAGAAGGTTAAGTAGCTATCGGTGTAGTTTGTTAACGGAACAACCAATCAAATGATGCTTTGTGTAGACATCTGCATGGCGTATAGCTCAGTGGTTGTGATCTGCACTGGGGCACAGTGTGTTAATATTCCTCAAATATCAGATAAAAGTGACAAAACTTGTTTAAAGCTTATTTATTGGAGAATTACTTTAAGAGCCTGTGTCGCTAGGATTTTGTGGTCAAATGTCCTTCAGAGGCACAAGGTAACTGTTGTCCTTCATTCCAAGAAAAGGCCTAGATAACGTACATTCCTTAGAAAACACACAAGGACAGAGATTTAGTTAGCTGTGAAACCCTGAGCCCTTCTGCAAAGTCTGAAAACAAACATTAGTAAGAAGAATATTTTATTATTGTCTAAAACAATTATCATTCTAGAAAAAAAAAAACTTCTACATCGGGTATTGTGATACTTTAGAATTACAAATACAAATATGTAATCATGTGAGAGTGAAGAACTATGAATATTTACAAGATGGGCGGGTGTACAATAGCTGAGCAAAAAGGACATAGGCAGGGGAGCTGGGCAAGCCGGCTCCCGCCTCCATTGTGCAGAGGAGGTAATTTGCATACTAGCAACAGGGGCTGAGATATATCTCAGAGATGGCTGGATCAATTTACATCATTTTACTCAGGTTCACTCACACTATAACCCAATGCAATGGGTTTAGTTACCCTTTAGGAAAAATCATCTGTGACTATTAAGAGAAGGATGGCTGCCATTTCTTTTTTCTATCTTAAAAGGTACCCATTCTTTAAAAAAAAAAAAAAAAAAAAAAAATTCGGATATATCATAGCAATATCAGAAGTTTTGATTCATGGGGTCCCCCCAATTATAAAAAGAAGCAGCTAAGCTTATAGGCTTTCTGAGGACATTCCCTAAATGCATACACCACTTGCGATGGTCTCCGAGAACAGCCAAACAGTGACATGGAGGCACAAACAATTGCTTCTGCCTATTTGTTTTAGCAATTGGTGGGATCTTTAAGAGAAGCAGATATTATGATGAATTATATTCATGTGAGGACTCTGCCTCTGCAGACCATATATGTTTGTAGGGAAGGGAAGGTGGAGGGAGAAGCTGCAAAGAGACGCTGCTGCTGTGACTTTACCCCAATGCTCAATTCACATAAAAAATGCTTAGTAATGCTTTATAATGTCCTCCATGCTGCTGCTGTTTTTGAAGGTGTGCTGCAGAGAAATTGAAGAGTAGGATCTCCTCTTTTCTGTGTGTGCTGTGTATGAGACACATAATAGCAGCTAGTCTATACCCACTCTGTAGCTGAGCCCTGGGAAAACTGTAATTTAAAGGTGAAGATTGTAGACAAGAAAACTACTAATTGGATTTAAGTCATAAAATGCTGAATATAAGTCACACATATGACAGCTTAAATTCACCTAAAATGATAGTTCCACTTTATTTCTTTACCAAATGTAAAAAGAAATAAATAGGAACAATATATTCTATTTCATTTGATTAATTTGTTAATAACCGAAAAGTGGGAGTTACCGTATTTTTTGCCGTATAAGACGCACTTTTTCTTCCCCAAAACTGGGGGGGAAAAGTTGGTGCGTCTTATACGGTGAATACACACCTATCGGGTTGGTCCCCGCGGCCATCAATGTCCGGGACCCGCGGCTAATACAGGACATCACCGATCGCGGTGATGCCCTGTATCAACCCTTTAGACGCGGCGATCAAAGCTGACTGCCGCGTCTGAAGCGAAAGTCGGGCTGTTCGGAAATTGCGGCATCCCGAACAGCTTACAGGACACTGGGAAGGACCTTACCTGCCTCCTCGGTGTCTGCTCCATCCCGGGATCCCCTGCATGGCGGCGCTCTCCTTCCATGTCATCACGTCGTCGCGCACGCCTTCCCGTCATCCAATAGGAGCGGCGTACGTAGCGACATGATGACGGCGACGTGATGACGGCGACGGAGAGCGTGGATCCCGGGGAAGAAGACATCCGGAGCGTTGGGGACACCCCGGGGACACGGCAACAGCGATGGAGCGACATCCAGGGCAGCGGTGACGGGTCCGGAGCGGCGGGGACACTTGAGTACTACCTCCTATCCAGTGGTCTTCAACCTACAGACCTCCAGATGTAGTTTTGCAACATCTGGAGATCCGCAGGTTGAACATCACTGTTGGGTGCAGAATCTTTTTTTTCTAGATTTTGCACCTTTAAAATTGGGTGCGTCTTATATGCCGGTGCGTCCTATAGGGCGAAAAATACGGTATATGAAAAACCCATTTGCTGCAGGATCAGACCACAGAGGTTTGTTTTGTAGTCTAAAACTATTGATACCCATAGGTTTTCATAAGAGTTGTCTGCAGAATATGGTAAGAGATTTTTATTATTGTGATATTGGTTATTTTAGAGGCATTAGCACAGAAGACAAATTATTGGTCCAGGCTGGCATAGCCTTTAAATAAGTTCTAAAAAAATGGTCTACCACTGCTGATTTTAGTATCTACCATCTCAGGTGTATAATGGAACTACCAAACCCTTGGGATTTTAACACAGTTGTCTTTGGTGCTGCTGTTTTTAGTTTGGACAAGTTTTATTTAATATTGGTTGCTTTGAATGATGGGTAATGAAAATGCATGTAACTATTAAACAACCCATAGTAAGCTGGTATATACAGTATAGTGACTGAAGAGAGAATATGAGAATATTAGTACACTTGAAAAAATGTGTGCACTTGAGTAAACTAGCTGTGATACATTATAAATGCCCTATTGTATTGCCACTGTATCTCATATGTGGATTCATCTTCGCTAATACAATTTGAAAAGCTGCTAATATACTTACATTTCTCAGCGGCATTCCGGAAATGTGTTGCTAATACAATAGATTTGGACACTGTTCTGGTAAAGCACCACATATCCAGCAGATGTCATTTTGCTGTTTGCAGACGCAGTCACATTGGGGATCTCAAACCTTTGTGACTCAGAGTATCATTACTTATTAGGATACTTTGGGCTTAGTGTGAGACCTTCAGCCTCACCAAATGAATATGTATGTATTTATGAGGTAAATAATTCATAATGTGTGTAGCTTTGCTATTTTGCTATGCATATCTTATGCAGACTGTAGGGCATTACAGAATCAATATGCAATGCTATGTGATTGTGATACAAACCATTTTTGGAATATACTAGAAATGTTAGTGCAAAACTCTGGTCTTATTGATCTGTCAAAAGCAATAACTTGTCTAATAGGAAGACTTATTTATATGTAACTAAAAGTGTCATCAGTGCTTGCTCATGATCTGTGCCTTGTATTACTGTACAGACCCTTTAATGTGATACCACCTAAGCTGCAATACCCAGCATAGCCTCCAAATAAGTGTGGTGCTGTTTTTTTGAGAAAATAAAAACAAAAAAGCAGACCTTTTCTAATCTCATATAAACCCCTTTAACATGAACTACAAATTACGCAGGAACTAAAAAAAAAAAAAAAAGCTTCACATGGTTTCCAATATCTTTTTGTATATTTTCAGCCCAGCTTTTTAGGAATCTATCAAACTCAGTTTTGTTTACTTAGCAGTGCTACATACTAGATTCTTCCTGTTGTGATCTTGTGTTGGTGGTGTAGTTGGCAATGACACTTCACATGCTTTAAAGTCCAAACTTGGCTTTCTTTAATTCAGAAATAAACAGTAGCAGTAACGTTGTTCAGGCATTCTGAGCATAATACAGAAAATAAAATAATACAGAAAATAAAATCTAACTAAGCCTAAGAAGGTTTCCGAACCTATGCCTTCCTTGGTGTTCTGCAGCATCCAAATGGTCAGACCTCTCACACCAGGCTCATGTGGCTTTCATGTTTCTCTAAGTGACTGTATACTTCTAAAACACTTGGCAAACCCAACTTTCCTGAGATATACATTGACTTCCATATTCCTGTGGCCTCATATTTCCAGAGCAGGGCACTTTTACTCATCTAGCAGTGAAAGCCAGGTGCTGCACAGAGATCACGGGGGGGGGGGGGGGTCCTATCGGCGGGACCCCACAATCAGACATCTTATTCCCTGTCCTTTGGATAGGGGATAAGATGTCTAGGGGCGGAGTACCCCTTTAATATATATAAAGCCAAGGTCAGGATCGTCAAACCTGACAAAGATCCCAGCCCAGGATCATAGTAACATAGTTCATAAGGTTGAAAAATGACCAGAGTCCATCAAGTTCAACCTATAACCCTAATGAGTTGATCCAGAGGAAGGCAAAAAACCCTCCTACTAGAGGTAAAAATTCCTTCCCGACTCCAAATATGGCAGTCAGAATAAATCCCTGGATCAACATTTTGTCCCTATAAATCTACATAACTAGCGATGTTATTATTCTCCAAAAATGCATCCAGACCCTTTTAAATTATTTTACAGAGTTCCCCATGACCACCTCCTCAGGCAGAGAATTCCATAGTCTCACTGCTCTTACAGTAAAGAACCCCCGTCTGTGCTAGTGTAGAAACCTTCTTTCCTCTAAACGTAGAGGATGCCCCCTTGTTATAGATACAGTCCTGGGTATAAATAGATCATGGGAGAGATCTCTGTACTGTCCCCTGATATATTTATACATAGTTATTAGGTCTCCCCTAAGCCTTCTTTTTTCTAAACTAAATATCCCTAATTCTGATAATCTTTCTGGGTACTGTAATCCTCCCATTCCCAGTATTACCATGGTTGCCCACCTTTGAACCTTCTCCAGCTCCACTATATCTTTCTTATACACTGGTGCCCACTACTGTACACAGTATTCTATGTGTGGTCTGACTAGTGATTTGTACAGTGGTATAATTATTTCCTTGTCGTGGGCATCTATGCCCCTATTGATGCACCCCAAGATTTTATTTGCCTTGGCAGCAGCTGCCCGACACTGGCCACTACAGATAAATTTACTGTTAACTATGACTTTCAAGTCCTTTTCCATGTCAGTCGTCCCAAGTGTGCTCCCATTTAATACATAATCCCAGCCTGGATTTTTCCTCCCCATCTGCATTACCTTACATTTATCAGTGTTGAACCTCATCTGCCACTTCCCAGCCCAAACCTCCAACCTATCCATATCCATTTGTTATAGTGCACTGTCCTCTATAGTGTTTACCGCTTTACACAGTTTAGTATCATCTGCAAAGATTGCTACTTTACAACCCCTCTACAGATCGCAGCCCAGGATGACTCTTTTATGTGGTCATATACAAACATTTAGCAGTGGAGACTGCTACTTGAATGAACTTCCAACACCCCCCAGACAGAGCAGAGTAATTAAGGAGTTTGTGGTGTTTCCAATAGTGGTAGAAGGCAAGCCTGATGAAGCCATGTGATGCACTGGGCTCTGGTTCTACTGGGAAACCTTGGATTCATGGTGATGTATGTCCTACCTGCTTAAACATTCTAGGCAGTGATATTCCATAATAACAGGGGCCTCTTTGAACAATATAATAGGCCCTGCCACATTGCGAAGAATTCTGTCAGGAAAATATCAAACCGTTCAAGGTGTTGACTTGGTTTCCCAACTCCCCCGATCTCAGTCCCTTTGAGCATTTATGGAATGCTCTAAATAATAAGTTCTATTTATAGAGTCTGTTTATAGGCCTTCAAGTGGTAAAAATGTATCTGCTATGCCCAAGATAGGTGATTATTTGATCAGTGGGGGTCCAAACACTGAGACCTTAACCTATCATGAAAATGTAGATCTCCTGTCCACCAAGGAAATGGAGCAGTACACGTATACATGACTACCACCCAACTCACGTTTTCTGCTAATGCCAAATATAGCCGAGTATAATGCTTTCAAAGTCCCATAAGTGGTAAATGTATAGTGGTTGAGCATGCATATTACCACACCATTCACTTTGTGGTATGAGGGACACTGCCATACCTTAAAGGGGTACTCCGCTGCTCAGCTGTTCCAAATGCTTAGCAGCGGAGTACCTCTTTAAGACAAGTTCATTGACTCCCTTGAAACTGCCACTGGGTACCTGATCCAGGATGAACTATATCACCCTTCTGATAACTGACCGATCTGAGTGCAGGGTGCAAATAAATATTCTTTAAAAATAACAGATACATTATACGTAAACATTCGGAAATGTGACCTTTCATGGTTGTCTGGTTTTGTAAACATGGCAGATAAGAACAGAAATATTAGGTATGCTGATTGGTTTCTTTGTAAACAAAAAGAGACAACGAAGCGCAGTGCGGGCTCGGAGTGACCCAACAAAGGGTTAACACGCAGCGGCAGCCTGTCGCTTTGTAGCCGTTCGGTGGTACAGCAGCACAATTAATTACAGAGTTCATTAATTAGTGAACATATTAAAGAAAGACACCATTACTGACAAGTGCAGACATGATATATCATCAAGTCAATAAACTATTGAACATGAAACTGGACCTTTCAGCAAGATCGCCTTTCTTCCTCACTGTTAACCTACAGACACATATATTATTCCTGCTTCATCAGCAGATGTCGTTGGTAATATATTTCATATTACTATTTCCGTTAATCAGGGATACATACTTATATAGCTGGGAAAATGAACCATCGAACAGTTTACATGATGGAGGGGGTCTGCTGGAACTACGAGTATGACGCCCCCTTATAGTCCATGCTAGCGACTGGTCTTAAACATAGGATATGTAAAACAGTGCTAGGATGAGAAGTTAGATCAGTGTGTGCCTGAATAAAGATAGCAAACAAACAGGGATGGTGAGCATAACCTCCATTTTTTCTTGTAGTCTGCAGTATGGGTAGGGTCACACGTGCCATATTTTGCTGCATTTTTGCTGCTGTGGATTTTCCTACCTATTGAAGTCAATCTACGCAGCTGATTTTGCTACCCATTGACTTCAATGGGTAGGAAAATAAGCAGCAGCAAATACGCTGCAAAATACGGCACTTGTGACCCTACCCAATGGCAGATTTATGACAGTTTAATACCCTGTGATTGTAGACAGATTATTACCGCCATAGCATGAACTTTAAAGGGATATTTCTGGACTTTGAAAGTTGATGGCTTGTCCTTTGGATACTAGATCAGCGGGGGTCCGACTGATTAGCTGTTGTAAGATGTTGCGATGTTCATACCAGCTCCACAGCCTCTTCAGTATTTACTAGTGTCCATCCAAAGTGAATGGAACAACACTTCACTACTCAATGTACAGCGAGTGCAAGTACACGCAGCAGTAAACATTGAGGAGGCTGCAGCACTTGCTTAAGCACCATAGCCTATACAAACTGCTGATCGGCTGGGGTACCGGGAGTCAGAACCGGCTGATCAGATATGAATGGCCTATCCTAGTGTCCTAATGTTCTTCAAACTGTGTGCCACCAGCTGTTGCAAAACTACAACTCCCAGAACGCCCGGACACCCATAGGCTGACCGGTCACACTGGGAGTTGTAGTTTTGCAACAGCTGGAGACACTCTGTTTGGAAAACAATGGCCTATCCAGTGGAATCTCAAATAAACCTCTTTCATATACTAATACAGTACATGCAAAATGACAACCTTCACCTATAGAATGAAATTGCTGAAAATGAAATCCTCCGTTCATCCCTTGCAATAACCTCACAGTGAAAATACATTTTTATGCACATTTCAATAAGGCAATGCCTTATGCACACCTGAAGTTACCTATACCTGGCTGCTGTTTCCAGACCCTCGGTTTTCCTTATATATAATATTAGTAGTGCCGACCTGATACTTTTTCTGAGCTTAGTGCCTTATGCACACTGACATATTATGGCTCCGTACAATCTTTGGAGCTGTAAGAATATGTTCACTCGCTGTAGATTTTCCATTTGGAAAATCCAGTGTATAACAGAACCAGCATAGTGTATTGTGAAGAATATTTCTATAACGTGACGCCACATAGAAGCACTGAATGGCTACAGCTCCTTTGTACATCCATAGAGTCTACATGCATATATTACCAATCATTGCTGCTTATCTGTAATACCCAAATAGAGCCGCTATATAATGAATTCCCCCATGCAATCATTAGCTTGTTTTAGTGAAATATATTTGTAGAATTTTACTTGCAAGACTAGGTTCACATTGCTGTTGTGCTGCAACCCATTCTGGGTCCATTCAGCTCTTCTCTTTCTTCCCAAAATGGGTTGGAGCACAACTGACACCATCGGATCACAAAGGATCCAGGTTGGATCCAGAATGGACTCCTTTGGGGATCTGGTAGTTTTGCATGCACTATTTTTTTGTCTGTTTTTTTTTTTTTTGAGCTGAACCCTCTCAAAGATGGTTACGTGGTTACGTGCTGCAGAATACTCGTAGTGACTAAGTACTGCATTGGTACTACCATCTATCTATGATCAGTGTATGGCTTCTTAAGATATTCTTAGGTGACCTTTTCATTCAGTTTATCTTATCTAATGGTATTACAGATGCTAGAAGCTAAGTGTCTCTGTCTTTTAAGCCATAAAGTACAGTAGAGTTGCATCGGAAATGAACTTTTTCCATCTTTTGTGTCCCTTCAAACACTGTGGTTGCACTGTGTTTTCCATAAGCCACAATAACTCATGCATATTGTAAGAGCATAAATAGTCAAATGGACAACTCGATCGATGAACCTCTTTTCCTTTCTTCTTTTTTTCTCTGCAGGCCATCCGATGTACACTTGTAAATTGCACTTGTGAATGTTTCCAGCCTGGGAAGATTAATCTGAGAACCTGTGACCAATGTAAACATGGCTGGGTGGCACATGGTAAGAAATGTTACATCATCTATCTATCTATCTATCTATCTATCTATCTATCTCATATCTATCTATCTATCTCATATCTATCTATCTATCTCATATCTATCTATCTCATATCTATCTATCTATCTATCTCATATCTATCTATCTCATATCTATCTATCTATCTATCTATCTCATATCTATATCATATCTATCTATCTCAAATATATCTATCTATCTTTCTCATATGTATCTATCTATCTCATATATATATCTATCTCATATCTATCTATCCCATATCTATCTCATATCTATTTATATATCTATCTCATATCTATCTATCTATCTATCTATCTCATATCTATCTATCTTTCTATTGCATATCTGTCTATTTCATATCTATATATCTATCTCCTATCTCTCTATCTATCTATCTATCTATCTATCTATATCCTATCTATATATCTTCTATCTATCTGTCTATCTCATATCTATATATCTATTTGTCTATCTATCTATCTATCTATCTATCTCATATCTATCTATCCCATATCTATCTATATATCTAGCTATCTGTCTATCTATATATTGCTGTTGCTATCTGTCTATCTATATATCTGTCTATCTATATATCTAGCTATCTGTCTATCTATCTATCTATCTCATATCTATCAATCTATCTATCTATCCCATATCTATCTATCTATCTATCTATCTCATATCTATCTATCTATCTCATATCTATCTATCTCATATCTATCTATCTATCTCATATCTATCTATCTCATATCTATCTATATATCTATCTATCTCATATCTATCTATCTCATATACATCCATCACATATCTATCTATCTCATATCTATCTATATATCTCATATCTATCTATCTCATATCTATCTATCTCATATCTATCTATCTATCTCATATCTATCTATATATCTATCTATCTCATATCTATCTATCTCATATCTATCTATCTCATATCTATCTATCTATCTATCTCATATCTATCTATCTATCTATCTATCTATCTCATATCTATCTATCTTTCTATTGCATATCTGTCTATTTCATATCTATATATCTATCTCCTATCTCTCTATCTATCTATCTATCTATCTATATCCTATCTATATATCTTCTATCTATCTGTCTATCTCATATCTATATATCTATTTGTCTATCTATCTATCTATCTCATATCTATCTATCCCATATCTATCTATATATCTAGCTATCTGTCTATCTATATATTGCTGTTGCTATCTGTCTATCTATATATCTGTCTATCTATATATCTAGCTATCTGTCTATCTATCTATCTATCTCATATCTATCAATCTATCTATCTATCCCATATCTATCTATCTATCTATCTATCTATCTCATATCTATCTATCTATCTCATATCTATCTATCTCATATCTATCTATCTATCTCATATCTATCTATCTCATATCTATCTATATATCTATCTATCTCATATCTATCTATCTCATATACATCCATCACATATCTATCTATCTCATATCTATCTATATATCTCATATCTATCTATCTCATATCTATCTATCTCATATCTATCTATCTATCTCATATCTATCTATATATCTATCTATCTCATATCTATCTATCTCATATCTATCTATCTCATATCTATCTATCTATCTCATATCTATCTATATATCTATCTATCTCATATCTATCTATCTCATATCTATCTATCTCATATCTATCTATCTCATATCTATCTATCTATCTACCTATCTATCTCATATCTATCTATCTATCTCATATCTATCTATCTATCTATCTCTCTCATATCTATCTATCTATCTATCTATCTACCTATCTATCTCATATCTATCTATCTATCTCATATCTATCTATCTATCTATCTATCTATCTATCTCATATCTATCTATCTCATATCTATCTATCTATCTATCTAGACAATAGCAAATATGATGCAGCACTCCACAGGTTGCGAAAACAAAGGTGGTTTTATTCCATCATGTGCATAGACAACGTTTCACCAGCCTCACGCTGGCTTTTTCAGCGTGAGGCTGATGAAACGTTGTCTATGCACATGATGGAATAAAACCACCTTTGTTTTCGCAACCTGTGGAGTGCTGCATCATATTTGCTATTGTCTGGATTAAGGAACCGGCGGACCCAGGTTCCAGCTATGCGGGCACCCCTCATCTCACTTTTCTTCTGGACATTGGTTGTGCCGTTTTTATTCACATTGTATCTATCTATCTATCTATCTATCTATCTATCTATCTCATATCTATCTATCTATCTATCTATCTCTAAGTTCATTCCCTGTGCATTCCAAATAAAATGTGATTTGTTCAACATCTCATCCAAACTAGTGCCAGTGGGAATCTCAATACACAGAGGAAGTTTTCTATGTCTCTATTGAAAACATTGATCCATCATTTGCAGTCATTGCTATAAAAATATGACACTGCCAAGGTCATGATAATGATAGGGAGGTAATCTGAGTCAGATAGATATGTCATGTGATGCGATTCAACATTGCCTTTGTAGAATGCAGTAAAGAAATCTCTTTCAGATTGTTCCACGAATTGTGATTTGACACTTCGCACTGACCTCCAAAACCAAGGGGTCTCAAAAAGGGAGCAAGGTGTGGTAGGGGAGGCCAGTTAGGGGATGTTAGAAGCCTGCTGAAGAGATGTCTTAAGAGTATGTTTAATCTGGATTTTGGGTATAAGTCTGAAGGTTTGGGGTATCGCAGTCCAGAGAACTGGTGCAGCACGAGTAAAGTCTTGATACATTAGTGAGGGGTTCGGATTATAGAAGATGTTAGTGTTAGATCAGTAGCGCAGCACAGAGCTGGTGTAGGATGGTAGACAGAGATGAGAAAGGAGATGTAGGGAGGTGCAGCATTGTGGAGAGCTTTGTGTGTGAGACTGAGGATTTTGTACTGTATTCTGGACTGAATTGGTAACCAGTGTAGTGACTGACACATGTGGAGGCATCGGTGTAACGGCTGGAAAAGATAAGGAAGATGACTACTCAGTTTTCTCACTGTATACTTATGTTCTCGTAGCTTATTTAAGACTAGAAAGAGTTGAGGATTATCACACTGTCCCCTCCAGAAGGCAGAGATAGTACTGGCTCTAGCTGCCCTTGTGATGGGATTCATAGCTAAGGAGAGAGAAAGCAGGATAAAACCAGAAAGTCACGGCTATTACACAGTCTGCATAATGCTGGTTCACCTAAAATCATAGGCATATGGTGGCACATTCGGGCCATATAGAAGTCAATTGCAGCTGTATTAGAGCTCGCTGTAAATCAGATACTTTTACAGCCATAATAGAGTTCTGTGCATTGGCCCTTGTAAAATACAGACCGTAACACTCTTACTTGCTCATATTGTTTCAGAATTGATATTGTATCTTGCGTACTACTGAACAATAGATAAATAGATAGATAGATAGATAGATAGGTAGATATGATGATCAGGTATGTGGTGTCAGTAAGCCAATCTTCAGACTGTGACTCCTCTCTATTTTGGTACATTTCCACTGCCTCCTTAAACTGAATCTAACTCAAGGAGAGATAGATGGATGGATGGATGGATGGATAGATAAATATATAGATAGACAAATAGATAGTTAGATGAAATGTGATACAATTCTTTCAGTAGCACTGCAGTCAGGCAGGTCTAGAAAAGGCATCTACCACCACTTGCCAATTAAAACGCCCGAAGTATGTAAACGTTTTATCAATTCTGGTAGTCACTCGAAGAGACATGGAATGCAGACATCCCATATGTAGATTTTCTAAACAATGCTCTTTTCCTAATGACTTGCTGCACCTAGCTTACTAGCAGCGTCCTGATACCTGTCAGATTCTTGCATTTGATGGCTCAGTGAGACAGGTCGGGGGAGCATTTCATCTGCCATGCAGTACTGATACGCTTCTAAATGAGTGTCTGAGGACCGCGATATGCTTGCTTTGAGACCCTGACCTCCGTTTGTTTTTTATTAAATACCTCTAAAAAGAAGTTAAAAAAAAAACAGTCAGCTTATTAAATCACAACACAATAGCAACTGAATGTTAAAAAGCACTCAATCGAATCAGATTACTATTCTGCACCTCTTTCATTCAGCAGATCAGTTTGGAATGACTCTCTGAATACAAATAACAAGTCCCTGCTGCAATAATTACACCATTTCCTTGCCTTGTCATTAATTAATTTCTGTTAAACCGTATTGATGGAAAGTTACTTCGAAAAAAGGAGACAGCTTTTATAGAATATGGACCCACTTTAATGGAATCTATGGGCTGGGAACCTATGTAAGGTTTGGGTTTATTGACATCCTTGTATGTAATTACGAGTTGTCAAATAGACCGATATGACTCGAGATAACAGACTGAAAACTGTTCTGTTTAGAGCTGAGGTCTCCAACCTCCAAACCACTTTGGCCAGTGCTATTGAGACATACTATGTACTGAAAAGGAGAAAGTCTATAACATATAGGACAAAGCCATATGACTCTTACCAAGTGATACGTCTGAATAAACACTGATTTAGAGGCAAACTTTTAGTAGAAATATAACTACTTCAAGAGATATCGCTGACTTCGTAAATATCCATAATAGTACTGTAAAAACAGGCCTGCTACTCTCTCAAATTTAATTATCTTTGGGTAGGGTCACACTGGGCAAGTTTACAATTATTTCATAAAAACCGCCAACTACCTCACAGCCTGGTGTTAAAGGGGTATTCCAGGAAAAAACTTTTTTATATATATATATATATATATATATATATATATATATATATATATATATACTGGCTCCAGAAATTTAAACAGATTTGTAAATTACTTCTATTAAAAAATCTTAATCCTTTCAGTACTTATGAGATTCTGAAGCTAAGGTTGTTCTTTTCTGTCTAAGTGCTCTCTGATGACACGTGTCTCGGGAAACGCCCAGTTTAGAAGCAAATCCCCATAGCAAACCTCTTCTAAACTGGGCGGTTCCCGAGACACGTGTCATCAGAGAGCACTTAGACAGAAAAGAACAACCTTAACTTCAGAAGCTCATAAGTACTGAAAGGATTAAGATTTTTTAATAGAAGTAATTTACAAATCTGTTTAACTTTCTGCAGCCAGTTGATATATATAAAAAAGTTTTTTCCTGGATAACCCCTTAACGACGGAGGATGCGACCCTGCATCACATGGCGTCGGTCCCGGCGCTCATAAACAGCCGGGACCCGCGGCTAATACCGCATATCAAAGCTGACCGCTGCTTCTAAAGTGAAAGTGAAAGTATCCCGGCTAGTCAGTCGGGCTGTTCGGGACCGCCGCAGTGAAATAACGGCATCCCATACAGCTTACAGGACACCGGGAGGGCCCTTACCTGCCTCCTCGGTGTCCAATCGACAAATGACTACTCCGTGCCTGAGATCCAGGCAGGAGCAGTCAAGCCCCGATAACACTGATCACAGGCGTGTTAATACACGCCAGTGATCAGCATGGGACCTATAACACTGCAAAAAAAAGTTTAAAAAAAGTGTTAATAAAGGTCATTTAACCCCTTCCCTAATAAAAGTTTGAATCACCCCTCTTTTCCCATAAAAAAAATAAAACAGTGTAAATAAAAATAAAAATAAACATATGTGGTATCGCCGCGTGCGTAAATGTCCGAACTATAAAAATATATAATTAATTAAACTGCACGGTCAATGGCGTATGCGCAAAAAAATTCCAAAGTCCAAAAAAGCGTATTTTGGTCACTTTTTATACCATTAAAAAATAAATAAAAAGTGATCAAAAAGTCAGATCAAAACAAAAATCATACCAATAAAAACTTAAGATCACGGCGCAAAAATTGAGTCCTCACACCGCCCTGTATGGGGAAAAATGTAAAAGTTATAGGGGTCAGAAGATGACATTTTTAAACGTATAAATTTTCCTGCATGTAGATATGATTTTTTCCAGAAGTACGACAAAATCAAACCTATATAAGTAAGGTATCATTTTTACCGTATGAATCTACAGGATAATGATAAGGTGTCACTTTTACCGAAATATGCACTGCGTAGAAACCGAATCCCCCAAAAGTTACAAAATTGCGTTTTTTTCTTCGATTTTGTCGCACAATTATTTTTTTTTTCTGTTTCGCCGTGAATTTTTGGGTACAATTACTAATATCACTGCAAAGTAGAATTGGTGGCGCAAAAAATAAGCCATAATATGGATTTTTAGGTGGAAAATTGAAAGGGTTATGATTTTTAAAAGGTAAGGAGGAAAAAACGAAAGTGCCAAAACGGAAAAACCCTGAGTCCTTAAGGGGTTAAAGTGTGTTATTTTAGAACAAAAGCCTGAGCATGAAATGATGATTTCACAGAACCATATTTTCAATATATTCATTGACACTTTATACCAAAGTGCCATTTTTTAGAACAGATATGCACTCAATCTTCAAAGTTTACCCGGTGCTTGTCATTTCCTAAATTGTAATCATAGACCACACATGTGCCAAGATTTTCTTGTGCCAGCAACAGCAAATATTAATGGGTGCATGGCCGCCGTATGTTTACAAATAATGGAATGAATTATATTCATTATGTTTGAGTAATTTTTCTGGAGCTGTTAAATATTGCCTGGGTATTTTCCAGATGAAAAACCTGAACAAGTATTATTATTTCTAAATATGTAGATAAGTGTCATTGGGATGGACTAGGCTTGATCACCGAGGGTGAGGTTTCTGTAGGTAGATTGAATGTAAGATGTTGCTGGCCTATTTTTACATTTACATGTGAGCCATGTTTAGTATCGCTTTGTTTCCCATTCCCCAGATCTGTGACCCATCTCTCTTAAACTAAGTCTAATGTTGAACATTTAGCAGCTTTGAATAATCTACAAACTAATTAGTCAAGCGCCTGCGAGACTCTTGAGGTTGTGAGAAATCCCTAATGTGCACATGGGGAGCTTCTCCTTAGAAGAAAAGGGAGTCCCCAGGCTGGGTGAGATTAACCCTTCATACTTTGCATGCGTGATCGCTGCAAGCAAAGGCTGTCAAGCATTCCATCATATACAGTATATACTGTCTTGGTCTCTGGCAGATTCGTTGTCTGACAAGAACCGTGTCAGCACAAAAGGCTGTCGTAGGATCAGAGGAGACAGGAACAGGTGTCACATAGGCTGTCAAAACTGAAAAGTAAAAAAAAGAGAGAGATTAGGGTGAAGGCGAGAAAGACAGACAATATTAATGCTGTCACTTTTATGTTGCAGCTTTGCGTTATTATCTTGAGGTGCTGAGTGCGCAGTTGCCTCAAAGAAAAGTAGACTGTAGACAAGGGGGAAACACGAGCGTTATTAACTGAAGAGGCAGTGTGTCAAAGCTGGAGAGGGTTCAAAGTTTTGTCTGAAAAAAAAAATTAGACAGCCATGTCTATGAACAAACTGCGGTTCTGCTGTCGGCTACATAAACAGAGTAGCCGTCTAAAATGTACTGCTTGGAAACAGATCACAGAGCTCGAAAATAATAATGAAAGATGTCATTGAGACCTTTTTCCGCTTTATTTTAATTACATTTAATTTGTATGCAATACTTTTTGGTAGAGTTTTTTTTAGTGGACAACATTCTGAAAAAAGCAGCTTGACTTCATCTTTAGGTTTGAAAGTAATACATTGCACATTAGTGTTGCGATTACAAAACTTCTATTTCAGCCTTTTCAATGACAGGAATTTGAAGAGTTTTAACACTTGGTTGGGCCTACAAATCAAGGTGCATAGTAGCAACCATGGCTCCATATTCAGCATATGCTTAGTTATGAGTTTAAATGGGCACTGTCAGATTCAAAAACTTTTTATGTGTTGTACATCTTGGAAAAACTTTAACCTTTCTAATATATGTCATAAAAAATCTTTATCTCCATTTTATAGAAATCATGGCTTATAAAAAAAAGACCACTAGAGGTCTCCATACCATCCAGAACATAACCCTGTTCTGAATGGTATGCTGCTGCAAAGACTGGGACAAAAGTTCAGGAATTGAGGGTGGGACGAGAACGCCTCTGTGCTCACTCCTGTCCTATGAAAATTTTAACCATGACACAGGCCATTTATTTTTTAAGGGTTTTAGGTTGGATATTTAACCGAAACAAAGCACAAGGAAAACAAATATCAACTGGGCACAATAGGGTTAGCCAGCCTGCAAAATGTATGGTCAGTTCACTTGATAGGCTATAAATGTTAGATCGGGGGAGGGGTCCGACATCTGGTACCCCTGCTGATTAGTTCTATGAAGGGTCAGCAGCGTTTGTGTGAGTTTCCATATTTAATGTTCACTTGCGTTCATCTTTTTATCACCATACTATATGTAGCAGTGGTGCAAGGTACTTCAAAATTCCCCCATTTATTTGAATAGGACAGCGCTGTAGTTCCTTGCATCACCACTACAAATAATTATGTGTTGCATGGGTCCATCAACCTTGAGGAGACTGCCTTTAACCAACTGATCGGCAGGGGTGTTAAGAGTTAGACCTCTTTCGATTTAATATTGCTAGCCTATCCAGAGAACTAGTTTTTACCTGCTGAATAGCCCCTTTAATACGTAACTTTCTTTTTATGATAGTCTCCATTTACTGTTAGCTGCTTGAATGCAGTTGAGCTCTTTGCCATAAGAACTGAGCTATAATCAGTGGCTGTAGCTTAAAGTGCCATGGTCAGTAGACAGCATCACTTAAGATATAGATATCTTACAATACCTAGGATGCTAAGCACAGAGCCTAGGCCAGTTTTAGTGGAGCACGGGGAAGATTCATCAAACCTTGTGCAAAGGAATGGTGGAGCAGTTAACCAGATTGTTTGTTTTATTAATAACCAGATTGCTTGTTTTATTAATATCCAGATTGCTTGTTTTATTTTTACAAAAGAACCCTTAAAAATGAAATCTGTAATCTGATTGGTTGCTAATGCAAACCTGATCTTGGTGTTAAACTAAAGACACCAAGATCAGGTGTGGTCATCACTTCTAGGACAAATTGCACAGTGCTTCCAGAAGATATAGGTTTTGCACTCACAAATAGGAAGCATCTATAAGAGTCTTTTATTTAAAGTGTTTTCTAATAAAACACTTGAATTATATTGTCTGCCCGAAAACAGTCTGAAATTGAGCTTCTGTTTCATCAGGGGCTCCGTTGCTGTTATGTTTCCCCATCAGGGAATTATTTTGTTGCATCTCTACTTGTTTAGATTGGCTGCTATGTATGAGCACAAGCCCAGCACTGCTCACTAGTAGATCAACATGGGAAAAGTCTAATTTTTTGTACAGAAACAATATTATAAACTACAAACTACTACCATTACAAAAAGTTAGCTTAGGATCCTCTCTTACCAGCTTTAATAAAGGAGGAGTCCTGGAACTCTCACTTCAGTGCCTCCTATATTTATTATCATGTACAGTTGAAACCAGAAGTCTACATGCACTATATAAAAAGACATATGCATCTGACAGGAAACCTGAATAAACATTACCCGTTTTAGGTCAATTAGTATTACCAAAATGATTTATATTTGCCAAATGCCAGAATAATGAGAGAGAGAGAACATTTTTAAGGCATTTTATTACTTTCAGCAATGTCAAAAGTTTACATACACTAGGGTTACTATGCCTTTAAACAATTTGGAACAGCCCATAAGATGATGTCATGTCTTTGGAAGCTTCTGATTCTGATTATTGGTAACATCTGAGTTAATTAGAGACACACCTGTGGATGTATTTTAATGCACACCAGAAATACACTGCTTCTGTTTGTAACATCATGGGAAAGTCTAAAAAAATCAGCCAAGATATCAGGAAGAGAAATGTGTCTGTTCATCTGTACAAACAACTATACGCAAGAACAAACAAGATGGGAATGTCCAGCCATCATATCGCTCAGGAAGGAGACGGGTTCTGTGTCTTAGAGATGAACGTGCTTTGGTCTGACGTGCATATCAACCCAAAAGCAAAAGACCTTGTGAAGATGCTGGCAGAAGCTGGTAAGATTGTGTCATTATCCACAGTGAAACAAGTACTGTATCAACATGGGCTGAAAGGCCACTCTGCCAGGAAGAAGCCATTACTCCAAAAGAAATATTTAAAAGCCAGATTAATTAATGTTTGCAAATGCACACAGAAACAAAGACCTACATTTTTGGAGACATGGCCTGTGGTCTGACGAAACTAAAATTAAACTGTTTGGCCATAATGACCATTGTTATGTTTGGAGGAAAAAAAGGGAGAAGCTTGGAAGTCTAAGAACACCATCCCAACTGTGAAACACAGGGGTGGCAGCATCATGTTGTGGGGTTGTTTTGCTGCAGGAGGGACTGGTGCACTTCACAAAATAGATGGCATCATGAGGAAAGAAGATTATGTGGCAATACTGAAGCAACATCTCAAGACATCAGCCAGGAAGTTAAAGCTTGGGCGGAAATTGGTCTTCAAAATGGACAATGACCCAAAGCATACTGCCAAACAGGTTACAAAGTGAGTGGCCATCACAAAGCCCCGATCTCAAACTTTTGACTTTGCAGAAAGGAATAAAAATGCCTTAAAAAATTCTCTCTCTCATTATTTTGGCATTTGGCAAATATAAATAATTTTGGTAATCCTTTTTGAACTAAAAAAGGTAAGGTTTATTCTGATTTCATGTTAGATACTGAGAAAAACATGCATCATGTGTCTTTTTATATAGTGTATATAAAACTTCTGGTTTCAGCTGTAAATAATAATAACTGCTTAACTTTCTGATAGTATGTATAATATGTAAAATGTATAATGGCTTCTTTATGTTAGCTTTAAAGCTTGTTTTTATCGTAAGTAATGTATTTAAAGAAAAAGTGAAACAATGAAGGTTAAAATAGCACTATTTTCTTTTATTATAACTATGTACCATAATCTCTCCTGTTTGATTCAAGTTAGTTTTAGACCTGTTAAATAATAAAAAAAAATTGTAGTTTATTTGATATATTTAATATATATAATCTAACTAAGCTTCATCTTAAACATTTTTTCAGATAAACGCAAATGAGGCAATGAACACCTTAAAAAATGATCTTTTTTTTTCTTTTGCATAAGACTGTCTCTGAATTTTATACATTCACTTCCCTTTAGCCGTTGGCATCTTTTGAGTTTGACATCCCTGAATTAAGCAAAGGCCCAGGGCAAATGGCCCTCTAAAACTGGCCTTGGCTCTCTATGGAAAGCCTGTTAACATTATCTTGTCCTCAGAGCAAGCATGGATGTTTTCATTACATTCCTCTCTCCAAAGCCCTCCAGTGCTTTTCAAAATGTATTCCACTTCCATTTTACCTGATCTCAAGACCTGTGACATGTCTGTGTTCTGTACCATCTGTTCAACACACTTTTGCTTGATTTGAAGATGTCTTGTAATGCAAGGCTGTGTTAACTACAATCCCCTCAGTTCTGCTCAATGCTCGAGGCAGCAAGATCACAAGAGCCCCTAATGAAACACTTGTCATCTCCTTTAACCAAACCTTACTTAGTCCTGCTGTTCTCAGCTCAGCTGAACACAAGCTCACATAAACCCAGTCATTTATATTCAATTTCTTTTTCTTAATCCATTTTTTCTCTAACTGACTTTGTATGTATGCTTCTTTTCGAACTATGAAAAGCATAACTTTAACAAAATTAACCTGTTTATTTTCCCACCAAAATTGGCAGCCCCGAAGACCCAAGCCTAACTCTAAAGTTCTTTGAAACCTCAGGATTTTATAGTTGGATGGTCTGAGAAAAAATAAACATATAAAAAGTGTATTTTGAACACTCACCGAGTGTTTTTCAGCAGAAATTTCTGTCACGCTTAAGCTTGCCATAGGCGGTGCCGGCCTTAAACTGGTCAAGTAAACAAAATTTCTTTAAATGGGGCAAAATTGTAAAGAGGCTTAGCATAGTTGATCCATAAATACCACAACTAATTACTGTTACACATGAAAACAAATTAGCTTAAAGGAGTTCATGTTCACTTTAAAATATTCTTCAGTTTACATATAGTAGAGGCTGTATACAGTCGATTAGTATTACTGAAAGCTGCCACCAATTGGGCTGTTTTTATTATTATTCAAGGTTTTGATTTTTCCAAGGTCACAGAAGTATGCTTTAATTTTTAACAGGCCACCCATTTTTACTAAGCTTGGAATAGTCTCAAAACCTTGTTCTGGAAGGTCACATTGCATTCATCCTGTATACCTTATGTCGCACATGATACCAAAGATTTTAGCTCAAGACCTATTTATTTAATATTAAATCATCAAGTATATGTCTAATCTGTAGTGGATATGAACCAATGACATAGCTATGAGAGATGCTGATGTAGCAGTTGTTCCAACTGGGTCCCTTCTACTGGGGCATTTGTAGACATCAATAGTACATAAAAAGATTATAGCCCTATGTAGCAAAATAATTAGTCAAGTGTACATTGATGTCATCATGCTATAAAAAGCTTGCTACATAGTGAATGATAGTTCATTTGGATCATATACTTAATGAAATAATCACATATGACACAATGCTAATTTGTTATGTGTCTGTTCACTTCCTATTGACTTTCATGGTGAAAAAATGGAAACATAAACATTATCGGCGCACACACTTTTATAATGATGGAAAAGGAATTGAGAATATTCATTTTGTACAACTCATATACGCATGTTCTACGAAAAAAGGCACCCTTACCCCTGAACAAAATAAAAATAAAAAACACAACACAAGTGTGAACGTAGCCTTAGGAGGTGACTTAGCCCTTCCTTTCCAACATCTTTTAAATACACCCTGTCTCCACAGAGAATAACCAGAAGCAGCCGTATGTACATAAATACCACTAAAAAACCTCTGGTTCACAGTCTGACTAGAAAGCCAATATGTTCTTGACGTTCAACCAAAACAAACCTTACAAACTCACCAGTTGAAAAACTACGAAATAAGCACTTTAAATTTAGAATTTGCCGCAGCTGTGTATGTCATTCTTGTGTAACACAAGGACCCTTTTCAGTCCATTTCCTCCAAAATGTCAGCTTCTTTACTCTGCAAAGTATGTGGTTTTAAGATTCATTAAGTCCCCCTCGCTCGACATGTAATTGCTCCTTGCTCAGTGACTGTACACATTCAGACTTGGGGCACTCACATAGTTTTGGCTGGTAAAAGTGATGCTCACAGCTGGAGTGCTTATCAGATAAACATTCATTTTAACCAGTAACACGTCTTGTAATGATCTGTAGTTTATGGGTCGGCAGATATAAAGATTGTGGTGTTAACTGGTTGGATAAATAAAACCAGAGAAGACCTTCTAAATCACAGTGGTCTGTATTATAATTGCTAATAAGGAGAGAGTGTAGTAGAACTGTACCAGTGCTTCTCCACTACTTGGTTAAATCATGCTTTGGATTATACACTTTTTGCTACTATGATTTTCCTAACAAGTTTGCAATCAGGTCATTTAAGAACCACTAACGGTCTCATGCGGCTTCCTATTAGTTATAGAGCAGTCAGCATACTCACATAGCTCACAACGGCAAGATATGTCATTGATGTCCAATTGGTGGGTTACAAACAATGTGACCTCATAAACACTAGAATTGAGACTGTATGGTTCCCTCTTTTAGTTAATGGCCAACCTGGTGGAAAACGTTTCAAAAAACAGAACTGCCAACAAAATGATATTGCAGCTGTATTTAGGATCCATAAGAACATGTTGCATGAAAAATTTGTGCTATGCTGACGCTATACTGTTCAAGATGTGGCACAGTGCTTTCCCAGTTCCGGGGTCATTTAGCTTTAGTGATTGGTTCTAGCCACAGTGGTTGACTTTTTCCTTGCAATATTCCATCAATGTTTGCGTTAAGGATCCCTTTAGGGAATTCTAGTGAAAAAATTGTGCTGTAATAAGTTGTATAGCTTGATAGAGGACTTGTGACTTGAAAACCTTGTCCAATCACCCTCAAAGCAAGATTAAACATTGTATGTTACACAAAAGTGCTGTCTTAAATGGAGCAATTCCCATATAATTGTCATGGGCCAACATTGGACCTTTTAGAGGGGTACTCCGGTGGAAAACTTTTTTTTTTTTTAGATCAACTGGTGCCAGAAAGTTAAACAGATTTGTAAATTACTTCTATTAAAAAAATATTAGTCCTTCCAGTACTTATTAGCTGCTGAATACTACAGAGGAAATTATTTTCTTTTTGGAACACAGAGCTGTCTGCTGAATCACGAGCACAATGCTCTCGGCTGACATCTCTGTCCATTTTAGGAACTGTCCAGAGTAGGAGAAAATCCCCATAGCAAACATTTGCTGCTCTGATCAGTTCCTAAAATGGACAGAGATGTCAGCAGAGAGCACTGTGCTCGTGATATCAGCAGAGAGAACTGTGTTTCAAAAAGAAAAGAATTTCCTTTGTACTATTCAGCAGCTAATAGGTACTGGAAGGATTAAGATTTTTAAATAGAAGTAATTTACAATTTTTTACAAAAAGTTTTCCACCGGAGTACCCCTTTAAAGCACACTAGACATTCAATAAAATACAGTGTAGGTTTCTAGAAATGTATCATTGTAGTTTTATTAAATTCGGCTACGAAAAATTGCTCTGGTAATTTCCTGATTAGCCTCATACTTAAGATATATATATATATATATATATATATATATATATATATATAATGTGTTTGTATTGATGTGTCCAGCAGCAATTTATCCACAGATCTGTGGATAAACTTCATGTATCCACTTTTGTTTTTGCATGACTTCAGACTCTGTTCTATCAATAAAGCTAGGAGATTTCCATAGACCCTTGATTGTGTACACATAGAGTTCTTTACTAGACAATGCATTATCCTTAAAGGGCACATTCTCTAAGCTCTGGTAGCTTTCACCTAAAATCCCTCTTGCTATTGACACTGCAATTCCTCTAGTCTGAACATTCCTAATTGAGTTAAAAGAAGACTGAGATTGACTTAGTCATTGTTGCTTGAAAAATCCACATTCAAGTCATCACCATTATTGGCTGATCTTTTAATGCACATATTTTGTCTTTTCTTTTACCTTTCCCTATTGATATAGCTTTGGACAAGCTTAGCACTCAGCATCTGTACCACCCAACACAAGTGGAGATTGTACAATCCAACGTAGTGTTTGACATCAGCAGCCTTATGCTGTATGGTACACAGGCCGTGCCTGTGCGGCTCAAGATTCTGCTGGATCGTCTCTTCAGTGTGCTCAAACAAGAAGAAGTTTTACACATCCTGCATGGCCTGGGATGGACGCTACGGGACTATGTCCGTGGATATATACTTCAGGTGAGAGAAGAGATTAAATGAAATGACCAAAAAGTTACAGACCTTTCGATAGATTATTAATTTAAATGTTAAGCATCCTCAATACTTGTTATACATGTAAATCTAGTAGTTACTGAAAACAGAGTTACATGTAAAACATGTCTATTAAATAACAAAAATTAGATTGAAATATTTAAAGAAAACTGATCTCTTTCAAAGGAATTACACATTTTTTTTAATTTGCTTGTGAATTTGTGAGCTCATTGAATAACTATATACAATACTTCTTAAAGTCAACCTGTCATCACTTTCATGCTACAAGAAACAACAAGTCATTGGGACGTTTCCCATTGTCTTCTCCCCACCCACCTTGATTAATAGATCTCTAGCTGTTTTGGTACTGAAAGATATCAAGGCTGGCGTGGAAGACAGTAGCCATTGAAGACCACCCCAATGACTCCCCTCTAATGTTAATGGGATTATCCATTTTGTTTGCAGTATTGCTTTACTATAAACTGACCATAAATTGCACCAAAGCTAGGACCACCAGATCATCTGGTGTGCATTCCTGGCAATAACTCTACCGTGGCACGAGGTTTTACCTTCTCAGCAACCATGTAATTGTGCCTTATCCTTATTTAATAATTAAAAAACTATTACAGCTAGAAATGTCCCACTTGTGTCTCACATTGTTGCTTTTTCATATTGCTGAGTTTACCAACAGTAAACCTCTGCCAACCTTTCACACAGCATTCTCCCATACAGCAACATCTGAAAGTGCTTTTCGGGATTCATGAAAAGAATGTACAATATAAATGGTCTTCCATTTTTCAAATGAGAAACTTTTTATTAGAAAAATATACTCAATATACTCAAGCTCGGACTGGCTGTAGCTTTAATTAGGAAATCAAAGTTGGCACCAAGCCTTAGTGAACCTTTGGCCATTCCAGTGATCAGGAAATAAAAGCTGGCAAATTGCCAACGTAGACATTTTGGCTATAGCAGAGTATATGGAAATATATTTTACTTTAAAGCCCTACAATGTTTCCAAGTCGCAGTATTATTGTATGCTAATGTTCTTGCTTTACTCAGTTATACTATACCTTGTTGTTTCCATGCAATCGTTCTTTAAAGATGTTACTGAATCATCTCCTGAGACACTGAAGAATAAAAAAAAATTGGATTTAATGTTACAAAAGGTCCAAAGCCAAAAAGTGCCTAGCCACAGTGTTTTAGTGTTAAAGGGGTACTCTGTTGGAAAACAAGTGAAAAACAAATGTTTTCAAATCAACTGGTGCCAGAAAGTTATACAGATTTGTAAATTACTCATATTTAAAAATCCAAAACTTTCCAGTACTTATAAGCTGCAGTATGCTCAAGAGAAAGTTGTGTAGTTCTTTCCAGTCTTACCACAGTGCTTTCTGCTGACACCTCTGTCCATGTCAGGAACTGTCCAGAGTAGGAGAGGTTTACTATGGGGATTTGCTCCTGATCTGGACAGTTCCTGACATGGACAGAGGTGTCAGCAGAGAGCACTGTGGTCAGACTGGAAAGAACTACACATCTTCCTCTGAAGCATACAGAAGCTGATAAGTACCCGAAGGGTTAAGATTTTTAAATAGAAGTAATGTACAAATCTGTTTAACTTTCTCACACCGGCATTTGAAAACATTTTATTTCCCACCAGTGTACCCCTATAATTTTTAGATGACATTACATTACAGGTAGTAAAAACCATATCCTTGATCTAAAAAGTGAAGTCTCAACAATTGACTATATAGTCAACTAATGAAAAGTTTTGCAGGTTTCCTAAACATATCTTATTACATATTTGTTTTCAGAGTTTTCAATTTTTTTTTTCAGTTTATGTATACTCTTAACATTGTATAAAAAAATATATTCTTCTTGGAAACTGCCAACAAACAGGCTAAGGCTGGGTTCACACTACGTTTGTAGTGTACAGGTGCTCGATCCGATTGTGAGGAGCGAAAACCGTCCGCTCCCGTATCCCATTCATTTCAATGAGCCGACGGAGTCAAACGCTGACTCCGGTTGGCTCATTTTTGCCCCGTATACGGTTCTCTGACCGGGCCTAAAACCATGGTATATCACGGTTTTAGGTCCAGTGGGAAAACCGCAAAGGGGGCAAAAATGAGCCGAACGGAGTCAGCTTTTGACTCTGGTCAGCTCATTGAAATGAATGGGGATCCGACTGGGATACAGGAGCAGACAGTTTTCGTTCCTCCCAACTGGATCCGGCACCCGTACACTACAAACGTATTGTGATGGCAGCCCAACTGCTGTTAACCATCCTTCATGTATTGTTATTCTAATTATAACTTGCAATAATATATACCCAATCAATATTAAGATGTAAATACTAAATATTTTGATTAAAATATCAACACCTAATATTTTGCAGGACTGCAGGGATATTATTGGGTTAATCAGTCACACTTACAGACTATTCACAACACCATTAAGGTACATTTACACAAAATTTATTTTTGTGGCAAGTTGTGCTGATCTTGGTGCAAATTTTGTTGTGAAATTTGATTCTTACCATACCAATTTCCTAGTGTTCCCATGGTGCTCCCCTGGTCCCCTCCCAGTATCTGTTTCTTTGGGATCCAGCAAAGACTTGTTATCCCCTGTGACTACTACAGTCTGTTATTGGCTACAGCAGAAATTTTTCTGGAAGGGGAAAAAGAATGCCAACCAGGGTCCAATGAGTTCTAACCATGAGAGCAGGAGGGGTTAGTAAGATGAATATTCTTTATTTTGTATTTTTTTTTTATTATTTCCAATTTATTTTTCTTGGAATCTGCAAATATTAACAAGAAGTGGTGCACGCCTTATTGCCTTATTTTCTCTGTTATTAGTTTTCCAAAAGGCCTGGATTTATCAATAAGAAATGTGTCTTTTTTTGTGGCTATAGCATCCAATCAAAGATCAGCTTTCATTTCTGAAATTTCTCTGGCAAAATTAGAGATGAGCTGTAATTGGTTGTTATGGGCAAATAAGACACATTTTTGTCTCAAGCAGATTGATAAATCCGGGCATAGGTGTAACACTAGTCTTATGCTCACAAAATGGTAAATACAGACCAGACAGTCATATTGACTGGTGCCAACTTTATGTATGCACTATACAGAAACTATCTGACAAAATATGTAAATACGTTAAAACTTGTGAAGATATATTAGTTACAATATATGCCAAATTTCCCATTGGATTACTATAAAGCCAAAAGTGGGCATGCTCTTCCAGCAATACCAGCAGCATTATAACACGTATGCATGAAGAGACTCCAGCTATTACCTTCAACCCCACTTACCTGTGATATGTTTGGAACTACTATGGTAAGGTAACTTCCTACATTTTGTAATGACTGATACAAGTTATTTCTTGGTAAGTCTTCATGAGTATTAAATGAAATGTCTACGTTATACACAAAACGACTCCAAGTAAAGTTTATTTTCTTTTTTTTTTCTTTTCTTTTTGGGACAGTATTGAGCAGACCAAGACAGTTCCTATTTTAAACACTGGAAGGAGCTGTTAATACAAAAAGCTGTCTTGACCAACTAAAAATTGAGTTTGTTTGCAAGAATTTTAAAACATTATTTGATGCAGAAATAAGTACATTTGGGTTTCTCTCTGGGCTTGGCTCGGCAGAAAATTGCTTATTTTCACACTGTACCATTCTAGTTAATGTTCTTGGCAAGATTCTGTTTTTGGATTACATCTTTTTCAGACATCATTAAGAACATGCAAAAACAATCATAGAACTTTAGAGAGAGAGAGCCATGCTGCAGATGCAGGCTGGAAGACTTTGTGTAAATAGTTGAAAACAGAAAGAAAAAGTCTTTTTTTGGACAACACAGATCTATTAATTTTAACCACAAATACACTGTAAATAATGTTAACTTCCATAAAATAAACAGACGGGTGGTTATGCACCATATGTTTTATAATTATCCTGTGGCTTTTGTTTACTGTGCTGTTACACGTCCCTCAGACGGCTCTGTGAAGCAACTTCTCCGCAAGTCTGAAAGGCACACAGCACATTCTAGTGTAAAGAAGCCGAAAATCTAAAATGTCTAGTCTGTGAGATTGTATTTTAAAGACAAAAGTCATGTTCTTGAGACACAGGCAGAGGGGCACATGATAAAAGCTCCAGGTTTTTATTCATTTTCCCAAGATTGAGTAAGTTAAATTAAAAAAACTAAAACAGCACATACTTACCTTCCTCACTTCCGTGCCACCACCGTTATTACGGAGCTCCAGTCCCAGCTCCCTGCTATGTGGTGCTTCAAGGTTCCAGATGGGATTTCACAGGCCTGCTCATCCAGTCTGTTTCCTCATTGGTGTTCCTCTTTAGCCACTTTTTTGCCTGTGACATCACATCCCCAAACCTGGAAATGCCATACAGCAAGGAGCTCCGCAATACCTGCTGGAGCCAAGAAGTGTGTATATGTGTGTGTGTTTTATTTTTAATATTTGTTGTGTAGCTTTTGGTTCAAATTTTTCTTTCTTATAGATGTTCTTGCAACACTGACATCCATTCACCTGTCACCTATAAGAGCCCCGGGGCTTCCTGTCACTACTTGGTTTTTAATTTGGTTCCTTCCTGAGTCTATTTGGGGCTATCATATTTCCAATAGCATCTCCCCCTTCTAAAGGTAACCCTAGACCAGTGATCTCCAAACTGTGGACCTCCAGCTGTTGCAAAACTACAACTCCCAGCATGTCCGGACAGCCACAGCTTGAAGACCAATGCCCAAGGCCTTTGGGTGAGCCAGAAAAAGTCCCAATGTTTCTTTATAGTGTTCCTAATAAATGTATTTGTTATAGTATCAAATAATATACATGAGATAGCTGCTTATACATTATTATATTTTTTGTACAGCTAATCTCTGTATTTTAGGCTGTTGTACTACATTATAGCAAGCTTGTAGCAAGTAAGAATCTGTGTGGTTTGGTTTCCCATTTCAGCTTTTTATCATGTGAGCCACTTATTGCCAAAAATATATAGTTAGTGACCCTATATGAACGTGAAAACTGATATTTCTACTGGTCATGGATATTATATGACCAGATAGCAGACTTCATGGTGGTTGCGCAGTGTTAATGCTGAAGTGAAATTTATATATATATTATATATAATTTCGTTATTCCAAACATCTGTATACTAATACTTGTGTCACTATGACAGAGACTGTTGTTAGAGCAATAGTTGCTCTGTGTGTGTCTGAACCAGCAGGCTTAGTGAACAGACAGGCCTGGGCTCCTTCCTAGGTCTACAGGGCTGACTGCTGGCCCTAATTTTGCCACCGGTAACTTGACCTTAGAGATGGAAGGGTTAAACGGAGGGTGAAGAAGGTTTCTCCAATCCCGGTTATTACAGCAAGAGGTTCAGGTCTCAATTTACAGCATAGTAGAAACTGTAGAATTAGATCCCTTTTCAGCCATCGTACATAGACAGTTGTTAAGAGGTAAAGATGAGCATATGAAAAGCTTTTCTACTTTTAAAGATGTAATCCCGAGTCTCCTTTCCTATATAACCAATATAACTGTTACGCCTAGCGCTCCGGGTCCCCGCTCCTCCCCGGAGCGCTCACGGCGTCTCTTTCCCTGCAGCTCCCCGGTCAGTCCCGCTGACCGGGAGCGCTGCTCTCTCATGGCCGTTGGGGATGCGATTCGCACAGCGGGACGCGCCCGCTCGCGAATCGCATCCCAGGTCACTTACCCGTTCCCGTCTCCTGCGGTCATGTGCTGGCGCGCGCGGCTCCGCTCTCTAGGGCGCGCGCGCGCCAGCTCCCTGAGACTTAAAGGGCCAGTGCACCAATGATTGGTGCCTGGCCCAATTAGCTTAATTGGTTCCCACCTGTTCCCTGCTTATATCTAGTCTCCTCCCTTGCACTCCCTTGCCGGATCTTGTTGCCTTGAGCCTAGTGAAAGCGTTTTTGTGTGTTTATCTCCCCTGACTACGAACCTTGCCGCCTACCCCCGACCTTCTGCTACGTCCGACTTTGCTTCTGCCTACTCCCTTGTACCTCGCCTATCTTCAGCAGCCAGAGAGGTGAGCCGTTGCTAGTGGATACGACCTGGTCACTACCGCCGCAGCAAGACCATCCCGCTTTGCGGCGGGCTCTGGTGAAAACCTGTAGTGTCTTAGAACCGGTCCACTAGCACGGTCCTCGCTATCCCTCTCTGGCACAGAGGATCCACCTCCTGCCAGCCGGCATCGTGACAGTAGATCCGGCCATGGATCCCGCTGAAGTTCCTCTGCCAGGGGTCGCTGACCTCCCTACGCTGGTCGCCCAGCAAGCTCGTCAGATCGCCCAGCAGTCGCAACAGATAGCGCAACAAGATCACCAGCTGTCGTACTTGACTACCATGACACAGCAACTCCAGTCACAACTACAGCAAGTACAGTCGCAGCTACAGCAGCAACAATCATCTCCTCCGCCAGCTCCAGCACCCCTTCCGCGGCGAGTGGCCGCTCCTAGCCTCCGCCTGTCCTTGCCGGACAAATTTAATGGGGACTCTAAGTTTTGCCGTGGCTTTCTTTCGCAATGTTCCTTGCACTTAGAGATGATGTCGGATCAGTTTCCTACTGAAAGGTCTAAGGTGGCTTTCGTAGTCAGCCTTCTGTCTGGAAAAGCCCTCTCATGGGCCACACCGCTCTGGGACCGCGATGACCCCGTCACTGCCTCTGTACACTCCTTCTTCTCGGAAATTCGAAGTGTCTTTGAGGAACCTGCCCGAGCCTCTTCTGCTGAGACTGCCCTGCTGAACCTGGTCCAGGGTAATTCCTCTGTTGGCGAGTACGCCATACAATTCCGTACTCTTGCTTCTGAACTTTCCTGGAATAATGAGGCTCTCTGCGCGACCTTTAAAAAAGGCCTATCCAGCAACATTAAAGATGTTCTGGCCGCACGAGAGACTCCTGCTAGCCTGCATGAACTCATTCATCTAGCCACTCGCATTGACATGCGTTTTTCTGAGAGGCATCAAGAGCTCCGCCAGGAAAAAGACTTAGATCTCTGGCCACCTCTCCCACAGTCTCCACTGCAATCTGCGCCTAGGCCTCCCGCCGAGGAGGCCATGCAAGTGGATCGGTCTCGCCTGACCCTGGAAGAGAGGAATCGCCGTAAGGAAGAGAATCTTTGTTTGTACTGTGCCAGTACTGAACATTTTCTGGTGGATTGCCCAATCCGTCCTCCACGTCTGGGAAACGCACGCTCGCACTCAGCTCTCGTGGGTGTGGCGTCTCTTGATGCCAAGTCGGCTTCTCCACGTCTCACGGTACCTGTTCGGATTTCCACTTCAGCCAGCTCTCCCCTCTCAGCCGTGGCCTGCCTGGACTCTGGAGCTTCTGGGAATTTTATTCGGGACTCCTTTGTGAATAAATTCCGTATTCCGGTGACCCGTCTTGTCAAGCCACTCCACATTTCCGCGGTCAACGGAGCCAGGTTGGACTGTACCATACGTTTCCGCACGGAGCCCCTTCTTATGAGCATCGGATCTCACCACGAGAGGATTGAACTTTTGGTCCTCCCCAATTGCACCTCGGAAATTCTCCTCGGACTTCCCTGGCTTCAACTTCATTCCCCAACCCTGGATTGGTCCACTGGGGAGATCAAGAGTTGGGGGTCCTCTTGTTCCAAGAACTGTCTAAAACCGGTTCCCAGTAACCCTTGCCGTAACTCTGTGGTTCCTCCTGTATCTGGTCCCCCTAAGGTCATTAAGGACTCTGCCTGCCACAGGAAATGCCCCTCCCCCCCTCCCAGTTCCATCAGGCAAGCTTCTGTGTCCCCTCATAGCCCTCGTCCTGGTGTCACACTGCCCCGTGCCAGGTCCCGCCCTCTGCCCTCTCTCCCCATTCCTACTCCTGCGGTTCTGCCTGCCGTTGAGGAATCCCTCCATCCTTTCCCGGTGTCCTCATCCCAGGGGAGGCAGTTACCCGATAAAGAGAAGGGGAGACCTAAGGGGGGGGGGTACTGTTACGCCTAGCGCTCCGGGTCCCCGCTCCTCCCCGGAGCGCTCACGGCGTCTCTTTCCCTGCAGCTCCCCGGTCAGTCCCGCTGACCGGGAGCGCTGCTCTCTCATGGCCGTTGGGGATGCGATTCGCACAGCGGGACGCGCCCGCTCGCGAATCGCATCCCAGGTCACTTACCCGTTCCCGTCTCCTGCGGTCATGTGCTGGCGCGCGCGGCTCCGCTCTCTAGGGCGCGCGCGCGCCAGCTCCCTGAGACTTAAAGGGCCAGTGCACCAATGATTGGTGCCTGGCCCAATTAGCTTAATTGGTTCCCACCTGTTCCCTGCTTATATCTAGTCTCCTCCCTTGCACTCCCTTGCCGGATCTTGTTGCCTTGAGCCTAGTGAAAGCGTTTTTGTGTGTTTATACCCTGTGTACCAGACCTTCTGTTATCTCCCCTGACTACGAACCTTGCCGCCTACCCCCGACCTTCTGCTACGTCCGACTTTGCTTCTGCCTACTCCCTTGTACCTCGCCTATCTTCAGCAGCCAGAGAGGTGAGCCGTTGCTAGTGGATACGACCTGGTCACTACCGCCGCAGCAAGACCATCCCGCTTTGCGGCGGGCTCTGGTGAAAACCTGTAGTGTCTTAGAACCGGTCCACTAGCACGGTCCTCGCTATCCCTCTCTGGCACAGAGGATCCACCTCCTGCCAGCCGGCATCGTGACAATAACTTTTCATGGCTTCTCTCTATACACCTTTTGGTGATATTTTACGCCATGAAGTCTGTGTAACTGTAGTAGGAGCAACACTCACATCAGTAACAACACTCAAAACACTGAAAGCTTAAGTTTCAAGATAAAATAACAAATTTTATTCCATATAAAATGTGTTTTCTTCCCAGTGTCTTGGCATCTGTGCTGGACACATTTTACATCTGTTCTGCTAAAAGGCCTGGAGGACAGGGAGGGAAGATAGAGAGTGTGTGTGTGTGTTGGGGGGGGGGGGGGGGGGGAGGGCTGAAGGAAATTTAACAAATCTCTTAACTTCATCATTGATGCTCATGCAATTTGAGAAGCATAGTTCATGACAGGGCTATCTCTTTCACATCACCGTCCCTCACTTTTCCATGACAGTGCTGCCTGAGAGCAGAGCATTGTTTCCGAGTCCCCTCATTCCCTCTCCCTCTTGTCTTCAATTTGCAAGCGCATGGCTCGATCAAGTGACAGGCAGGTCATTCGTGCTTGAATAACTTGCTCTCTGATCTGTACAGTTTGTGGCATCCATGTAATGCTTAGCAGTATCTACAGCTGTTAACCATTCGCTTATAAATAATCTCCCCCTCCCCTCGCAACCTGTCTCCCAGGTAGTATACCTGTCACCATTAATAACTCACAGTCTGTACTCCCAAGTGGTTTGGCCCATCGCATGTCATTCACAGCCGACTGGTGCACAGGCCAACTAGTACAGTTCAAGCATATAGCTAAAGCAATTCACTCATGACATTAACTGGAGAAATAATTTAATTTTTTCCGAGCGCTTCAGCAAAGATGACAGACCTTGTTTTCCTTTAGTGTCTTCCTGTATGTTCAGAAAGGGTTGCTGTCACCTAAGTGTTCAGAAGTCTTGACAAAGAGGCCTGGCTGCAAAAAACTTCAGACACGGCTATTAAAAAGTAATCATATGAATATAATAGTGAATGTCTGCTTCTATAAACCATTTTCATAATTTCAATAAGAATTGAAAATCCTTATTGCCAGTTCATATTTAGCGAAATCTAACTAAGAACAAAATGGTTCTAGTAGTACGTGGAGTATATTCAAATTGACTGCATTTGTGATCATTTCTAAAGCATAGAGTATATTGTAAATTGTATAAAGGGACATTATAATTTAATTTATGACCTGATTTTAATTATGATCCTGGGTGGTGACCCTTCTACTCCAAATGTTGTCCTTTTCTCAGCATCTTTCAATCAAATGGCATCATTTCTTGTATCTTAAGAGAACCAACTATTGTGGTCACGTGGTCATATCCATAAGCAGCCATTAATAATGGTTCCCAGTTCTGGGCTATGTTGGCAGAACATCCTTGAACTAGGGGAAGGAATGCAGAAAACAGGCGTTTTCATTGTGTTAGTAAAGGATAGCCATTGAGGAGAAGTTACATTTTAAAGTGTTCATATGTTTACTGTTTTTTGCAAGTCTACAAGTCTACAGTTTGCCATACTTGTTGTATTCTCAGTTTATCAATGTATCTCTGATGCCTGCTATATGAATTGATCAGACCAAATGTGTTCACCCCAATGTATATCTTTCCTGCATCATCTGCAGATGAGAACGTTTAAAACAAAAAAAAATGACCTCCAGGTCTTTGGCTCCAAGACGCCAGTTTATCAGTTCCTCACCGCCTCTCTCCCTGTAAAAATATAATAAAAAAATATATAGTGAAGTGTGAAAAGCAGCAGAAAGACTTGTTTGTGCCAGTGTAGCTTTTTTGACTTTCTTGCCAGCACCTTCATCTCCTCATATGTTTCTAGCTAAGGACTAACATGGAACACAGAAAAGAAGAAGAAAAAAGAAAAAAAAGCCGACAGCAATAGAGACCAGATGCCGGTATTTCTTCTCTGTCACTTGGCTGCCGAGCAGATGGAATTTATATCGCTCGGGCATGCTAGAAGGAAGAGGCCTAGAACAGCCAACATGTGGAACTAGGCCTGAGTGACATTTTTGCTAATGTTTTGTCCTTGTAGAACATTATGCTTCCTCTTTGCTTATGAGCTGTGGTTTTCCTGACTGAGACAGAGTTTCCAGACCCAGCTGGAGCAGTCCTCTCCCCCTCCTTTTTCCTTCCCACCATCACTGAATAGGCCTACGGAGCAGGAATGGACCCTTGTACAATGAAGCTCTTTATTAAAATACCTGACATCTGCGTGCAATGCGCACCAAATCATACTGAGCCGCACTGAGGAATTCACTAGGCATTACCAGTCACTTTGAGTCTGACTCCCCTTTCTTGTCTGATTTATGTAGGCCTCTGGCAAAAGAGTGCGTTAAGTACTTTATTGGACTGGAGCAATCTTCCGAAAGGTATTGTCCTTCAGATACAAATTAAGTATTTTCTCTTCCCTTGTGGTTTTCTGGCATCAGGAGAGCAAGAAGGAAACAGAGCGAGATGAGCATTGTTCAAAATATACGTTGTACCTTTTTTTTTCCCCCAAATGAGATATCTAACATATGTCTGGGTCTGAGCATGTTTTGTTCAAGGGAGCAATGCTTTGAACGTGAAATCCAAGCCGGAGTGCTGTATACATATCAAATCATATAAATCTAACTATAACTCTGTCAGCACTGTCTGAGCATATCATGCTGCTCTCCTTTGTACTTAGATAATAAAGGTTAAATGAGCACTTCTAGCAGATATTGGCAGCTTAGCTGTACCCAGAATGCTCCACAGTGGTTCTGAGATTTCTTTACATTTTCACCATTTCATAACACTAATGTAATTTTTACTTTTCTTTCTGACACAGATAAGTATTCCCTTTCCTTTCACTGTTAGCTTATAAAACATCATTCAATTTTGGATACTCACAGACCATTCCACCTATGGGTTTGCTAAACAAAGGACAAAAAAGAATTTAAACCTTATCCACCATAAGGTGATTTTAGTACGTACCTGGCAGACAGTAATAGACATGCTTAGGAAGGATCTGCGCTTGTCTTGGGGCTAAATGGCTATGTTGTGAGATTGCCATAACTCTGTGGCTAGCTTTTTGTGAACTGGTATTTCCTTTTAGATTTTTCTTTTTTGACTACAAATCCCATAATTCCATTTTCCTCCCTCCCACACATCAGCCACCCCACCCATTGAAACATAAATAAGCTGCATCCATTCAAAAGACCTGTGGTTTTCAATCAGGGTTCCTACAGCTGTTGCATTAGTTGCAGATTGATCCCTCTCCCACCAAGCAACCCTCCACCCATTGAAGCAGACAGGCTCCCTGTCATCAGCTGACTAGTGAGTCAGGTCTTGGCCGCATTGCAAGCTGGGAAAAATCTGAGACAACAGTCATTTTGTATGCTGGTAAAAATAAATATTGGAGTGAAAATCACATAAGAATTGTTAGAAAACTCACACACAGGTACAGACACTATATTATGAACTACACTAACTTTACAGCCCCTGTAGCATAGTCAAATAAAAAAAAAAATCCTGGAATACCCCTTTAAGATATATATCTATCTATATATATATATATATATATATATATATATATATATTATCAGTGATATATACAATAATATTATGCTATTTTTGATATTTGATATCCTCTTCAATGCTGGGAGTCAGAGGTATAGCTTGTAGCTTCTGGGCCCCGATGCAAAATCTGCAGGTTTTGTGCTTTGGGACCCCCTTAGGCTCCAGGGCCCCAATGAAACTGCTACCTCTATAGCTACGCCCCTGCTGGGAGTGTACAAATTACACAAACCTAGTGTCTCCCTAAGCTCAGCTATTTTTACTATGATGTGGTCTATGTTCTACATGTACTGACAGGTGAATCAACCCTTGACCTTACAATGGGCATGTACTAAACCATGGAGTACTGGAAAAGAAGGCCTGGTCTGATAAATCACCTATTTATTTACTTGCAGATGCATGTGTGTTGCTTACTTGGGAAATGGCACCAGGATGCACTATGGGAACAAGGCATCCTGGCAGAGGCCCCCATGTTTTTCAATAATAGCAGTGGCCTTTTTTTTCAGCAGGATTATACACCCTGCCACACTGCAAGAATGGTTTGAGGAACATGACAAACAGTTAGAGGTGTTGACTTCAGATTTTCCAAATTTTCCAAGCATCTGTAGGATGTGCTAGAAAAACATGCCAGAATAACA
The DNA here is from genome assembly GCF_029499605.1 of Hyla sarda. Classification (NCBI taxonomy): domain Eukaryota; kingdom Metazoa; phylum Chordata; class Amphibia; order Anura; family Hylidae; genus Hyla; species Hyla sarda. Next base: position 331,185,051 of record NC_079189.1, on the reverse strand, counting down.
GAGACCCCACTTCAGTAAAACTTAGCGCCAGAAATACCTGGACAGCTTCACAGGTTTGGTGGAGTCCATTCCTTTACCGATCAGAGCTGCATGCATCTAATAAACATTGATGTGTCATACTGAGGGGAATTCATCAATTGTTGTCTAGTATGTGTACTATTTTAGAGCAGAAAAGTCGCGTTTGATGTTACCTTCCTGCGCCAAATTCATCAAAAGTCGCACGCCACTTGATGAATTTACCGGCTCCTACGCCCATGGTACCCGTTTAGACTGCTTTACAGAGTGTGGGTTTGTGCCTAAAAGACATCCGCTGCGATTTTCTGAGAAAAGTCGCACATAATGAATCAGTGCCCACTGCATGAAACTAGTCTAAAGCACTGCAAATGGTGGTTCACTTTCAAATGTGATCAAAAGCAAAAGTCTCACAAAAGTCTCATGGGAAGGGACTGAGACTTTTTGTGCGACAATTTTAGAAAAAAAAAAAGTTTCTAAATAGCTTGATGAATTCCCCTCATTGTACATATATAACATTTTGCTTTCTCTTATCAAATTGTTTTATTTTAAACCTAGTCTGTGTTATGATTTGTCAGTTGCTTCTGCAAGTTAGAACAAAATGTTATGCTAGTTATTTATATATTTTTATTTTTTATTTATTTCTTCTTTTTTTGCTCAGCCATATGGTTATGATTTAGAATTGTCAGGCTGAACTGATTTTTTTCTTTTTTTTTTGTGTTGTGAAAAAGCTGTACCTTTTTCTTTGGCCAAGACGCTTGCTGCAGAGACTTCAAAGAGTGTGTGCGCATTGGATCAAGGTGATTTTTTTTTTTTTTGGTCACATCTCTGCCAGCTGTGGTGTTTATGATTAGAGTCAGTGTTTTCCAGACACCTCAGAGTCCTCTCTAAGATGCAGATCTTTAATGGGATCCATCACTGGAGAGTGACAATAAACAGACAGCCTAAGGGAGATTGTATGGTTCCAACAAAAAAGCCCTAAGCCAGCTCTCTGTGCCCTGTAATGAGCAATTACATTTTTATTCTTAATGAAAGTCTTATTTTTCCCACTCATTTATCTGAAATATTTATACTTTTTATTATTTGTAAAATCGGGAAATAATCTAGTTAATTTTCTCAATTTCTGATAATAATATTTCTATGTTATTAGTAAGTTGTGATATATGAGTCCTACATTAGGGTAGTGGCCCTCTGTCCATATACCTTGTTAAAGGGGTATTCCAGCAAAAGACATCTTATCCCCTAAAATAAGATGTCTGATTCTGCCGCTGGGACCCCCCGTGATCTCCGTGCAGCACCTGCATTCTATGCGGGGCTGCTGCTCCAGTCTAGGAAACCTCTGTGTTTCCGGGACTGGAGATGCGACATCAAGCCACACCCCCTCCAATTATGTCTATGGGAGGAGGCATGACAGCTTTTTCTCCCCCTCCCATTTACATGAATGGAGGGAGCATGGTGTGATGTCACAAGGGGGCATGGCATGACATCACGTTTCCAGTCCCGGAAACACAGAGGTTTCCGAGACGGGAGCAGCAGCCCCGCATAGAATGCGGGTGCTGCGTGGAGATTGCAGGGGGTCCCAGCAGCGGGCCCCCAACGTTAAGGGATAAGTTGCGTACCTTCCACCCCCCCCCCCCCCCGAATTTTCATGTGCATGAAGAGATGGGGTGAGAAAACTGTTGGCCAAACAAAGTGTGAACAGAGCTTAAAAGTTTTCTGGCTTTTTTTTTTTTAAATGTGGGGCAGGTAAAATAAAACTATACTTAAACCTCAGCTCACCACTGTTTTAGCCCCACCATCACTGCTCTACAGTCCCCAGGTAGAAGTGCTTTGATGACATTCTCATACAATGAGCATGTGATGCTGTAGCGACTTTATGGTCAGCTGCTTAATGTACAGGGATGTAATCAGAGCCAAAACAAATAAGGCCAGTGATTGGTTATCCTTTCAATTGACTGCAGCATCAGGTAACCAGTGTGTGAGGCTATCATTAAGGTCAGTGATTGACTGCAGCATCAGGTGATCAGTGTATAGGGGCATCATCAGAGCACCTTCACCTTTGTACTGCAGAACAGCAGTGGAGCTGGAATGGCAGTGTTCTCAGGGGTGTGTATAGATTTTTTTTCATTGTATTCCCCATCCCCTTCCCCTTGGTATTTTTCAGCGTAAAATACTTTGCAGATCCACAGACGATGGACCCCACAGTGTTGGCTCCTTCCATGCTCACACATTGGGGCCGTTCCCCCTGCTCCCTGAGCTAGGCTGAGTGGGGTCCATTGTTGGTGGATCCACAACATATATTACGCTGCGAATCCGTCCGTGTGAACGAGCCCTGAAAGGTTGGTTCACAACAATGTTTTTGTGTAATTCTGACAGATCAGTTGATGGATCTTATCAGTCTACATTATGGTCTTAAGGTGATAAATTATAAATGAAAAGATAATAAAATAAAAGAAATACAAATCAATATCAATATGTCCCAATATTCCAAGCAGTGTATTCTATACTACTGCAATTATGTTTAACCCATCACTATAACATATATTTCTAAGACAGTATCTTGCACATGATAACTCATAGTAGGACTTATTGAGGACCACATGACACTGTTTAGTTTTAGATTAGACAACGTCAAACTACTTAGAAAGTAATAGTGCTCCATAGAAACTATTCATACTTAGCCCTTCAGTGTGTATGAGGCCTAGGGCTATTGATCTTTTGTGACCTCTCCTAAAAGTGTCACTAGAAATGAAAGGAGCTTCTTGAATACTCCAGACAAGCTTAGCGCAAGCTCTCCTAATGCTGGGCTTCAGGCTGCCTAGAGGCCTAGTATTCATATGTGTTTCAGTAGAGCTTTCATTAGCGGAGTTGGGAGGGAGTAGCTGAGAGCCCAGCATAAGCTGTCATTGATCCACTCTCACAAAGTGCAAAGATGTGCAGCTTTCTAGTCACAGGCCATTCAGCTCCTGAGCAGCTCCATTTGACACTGCTGACAGCCCCATACTATAGAATTGGCCAAAAAAAAACTGCTCTCCTTGCTATCGGATTCCCTGCTAACGGCATAGAATTCCCCCTAGACATGACTTGACTGGAAACATTAGCACTTGTTCTCAGGTCTTGTTGACATGAAATTCTTTCAATAGATAACAGGACTGGGAGAATGTTATCACCCAAGCATGGAGATATTATCTTTACCGGCTTGTTGGGTGAAAATGTGATTTATTGACAAACAAAATGTTGCTGCGCTTTTCAAGCTGCTTGCAATTAGTCACCATTCCTAATGTACTGTGCTCCTGCAGCAAGGCATGCCAGATAGTAATACAACTACTTGCCTCACATGGTATTGATCCAGCGTCTTACATTGTGATCTATAACCACAATTTCCAGTAACAGAGTCTGTAAGGGTATGTGACAAGGTACTTGGCTATCAAACTGCACCTACACTTACAATATCAGTAACCTCTGCTTTCAATCACTATGAGTATCTTGGTTGGAGAGGTC